>NC_134364.1:46852966-46882966 GCF_048569485.1 Anomaloglossus baeobatrachus | reverse complement strand
TACACTCACACACACCCAATCGCATACACTCACACACACCCAATCGCATACACTCACACACACCCAATCGCATACACTCACACACACCCAATCGCATACACTCACACACACCCAATCGCATACACTCACACACACCCAATCGCATACACTCACACACACCCAATCGCATACACTCACACACACCCAATCGCATACACTCACACACACCCAATCGCATACACTCACACACACCCAATCGCATACACTCACACGCACCCGATCGCATACACTCACACGCACCCGATCGCATACACTCACACACCCGATCGCATACACTCACACACACCCGATCGCATACACTCACACACACCCGATCGCATACACTCACACACACCCGATCGCATACACTCACGCACACACACATTGACGATATTGCACATACGCGCTCACACTCACAACATCCGGAGATACCACATGCTTCTGGCCATGTGATCCTCCGGCAGGTCCTGGAAGATCACTGCACAGTATCATTGCCGAGAAGCAAGCGATATCCCAGGATGTTGTGAGTGTGTGGATGCGATGTGATGTGTGTGTGAGGTGTGTGTGAGAGTGAGTGTGATCTGATGTAAGTGTGTGTGTGTGTGTGTGTGTGTGTGTGTGTGTGTGTGTGTGTGTGTGTGTGTGTGTGTGTGTGTGTGTGTGTGTGTGTGTGTGTGTGTGTGTGTGTATGTTCCGCCGCTGCAGGACCTTGATGCGCTGGTAACTATGCTACCATGGTTACCAGCGTATCCCGTCCCCCGCTTGCACGGGAGCCCACACCAGCATACGGCGGCAACACCAGCAATGCGAGGGTATTTGTCGTCTGGGTTGGCGGCGTACGCTGATGTGGGCTCCCGGGGGTACAGTACTCACCTGGGAGTCGTGGCTCCGTGTCGGTCGGTTCGGGGAATGCGTGCGGGGGGCGGGGCCAGAACAAGCGTGCATTGCGTGAGGGGGCGGGGCGTGGGCGAGTTGCCTGGGCGAGCGGCCAATCCGTGTGGGGGGGCGGGGCCATGGCGAGCCCAGCGGCCAATCAGCTTTGTGTCACCGTAAGGACACAATTTTGGAGCAAGACAGACAGACAAAATAAGGCAAATATATTATATATATATACATACATACACATATATATTATACATATATTTATATATATATATATATATATATACACACATATATACATACACACACACACATACACACACACACACACACATACACGTACGTGTTCTGGACCCAAAAGAAAAACTACGTGCGATCCCCCACAATTTTCATCCTCAGCCAAGATAAAGCCAGCTGGGGGCTAGTATTCTCAGCCCGGCAGCTGACTGGTATTGCTGCATCTATGAGATGTGACAATCCTAATGCTTTAAATTCTCTTCCAGTTGCCCTGGTGCGGGGGCAATTGGAGTAATAGCAAGGGTTAAAAACAGTGCACAGCTGCTACTAAACCCTAGGTTAGTGATGGCACAGGCATCTATGAGATACCTGCATCAACCTGTAAATGTAAGTAGATAAGTACAAACAGACAGAAAAAATCCTTTATTTGGAATAAAATTCAAAAACGCACTGTCTTTCAACCCCTTAATTAACCCGAAACACCCCTCCAGGTCCGGCGTAATCCGCACGAGGTCCCACGCCGCTTCTAGCTCTGCTACATCTCACAGCGAGCGGCCATAGAACAAGACCGCCGGCTGTGAGTGCAGACTGAGCCGCGCTGAGCAATGACTGCAACCAATCACAGACGACAGGACGGCCGGTGGGTGGGGAAAACACGGAAGATTGTGTGTATGTGATGAGCCTAATGCGCAGTACAGGAAGTGAATGCATGACACAGAAGCAGTGTGCCGCCATGACACAGAGTTTCTGTAAGTATGAAACACTCGCTTAATTCTTTTTTTATTTTATTTTTTCTTTAATTTCGCCAGTGCCAAATCCGGATTGTACACCCGGAATCCCAAGCCCAGGTCCGGCAACTGGGTATCTTTGAAACCACGCGGATCCAGACTATAACAATGTCGGGTCCGCTCAGCCCTAGTATCAACCACTGAGGACTCTCAAATTTTAATATTTTCTACCAACCCATGTGAGTTGTAGATACAAGGCTTTTTACTCAAAAATCAGTCAATAGTTGCCTGCTTCTTGTCAACTTTAAACAACCACCCAAGCAATGGTCAGAGTGATCTACCCAACTAATCTGGCAACAACTTTTTGTAAATGTTTGGTCTCCTCTGATGTGAGTTATGTGTCGGTTTTGTATGTTTAAATTGAGGGCCGGTTTGGTTTCCTTCTACATGTGTGCAATATTTGTCTGTCATTGTTGGCCATTGTTTACCAAATCCCGTGCTCGTGTCGAGTTACAGCCTCTTCGAATTTCATTCTTCAGATGGAAGAGCAAAACAAACTTGTGTGCCTGTTGTTAATTAATTTCGGGAGGCTCATGAGCCTTTGGGAAGATTGCCGTTTCCAGTAGTTCGAGCTATTAATGCATTTTAAATTACTTTCTTTCATCTCTCAATCCTTTCACTATTGCTTCTTTCCCTCCTGTCACAAACCACCGGGGGGGTCACTCAGAAATCCCCCGCGCTGGCTACCAGTACGTCACAATCGGGGGGTAACAAGTGGGGGTCACCCCTACTTTATACCTCCCGACCGACAGACAGAGCACGTGACGCGCTCTCTAGCGCCCCTCTTATAGTCAGGCCAATTATGGAATTGCCCGACAATAAGAAAGGAGGCCGCTATACTACTTATGCCGATTATTGAAGGGTCCCCGGTGAGAGTAAGGTATATATTCCCCCGACCTCCGCGGGCGGAATATATAATATCTTCCCGAATCTCACTGGCCTCCCCACAATAATCCTTGGCACAACTCGCTGCCACCAACCGCTTCACGGTAACTATTAGCCGAACACACAGACGTGGGATTCAAGATCGAGATAACAGAACAGCCCAAGATTAATTATATAATTTAATCGCCTAAAGCACACTAGAAACTACAATATATACAATAGGGAATCTACAGAATATACAGTTATGTCAGAGTACAGTTACAATCAAAGCATGGGTTACAAACAGGCATACACAGTTCCAGCAGTTACCTTGTTGTGTCTGGCCACAGGGGGGCGCTGTACCCAGGTTTCTAGGATCCTTCCCACAGATGTTTCCTACACGTGCCCCCAGCGAAAAGAACCCTGGAAAATGGCCGAAGTAGGGTTATCAACCTGGGCAAATCCAGGTCCCCTCCTACCTTAGTGACCTCACGGGGAAGCACTGCCACTCCCCCTGCATGGATCAGAATTATCCAGAAAAGGGGATTGTGGCCATAACTTTGCCTGGGAGCGTCGTAGACGGACGTCAACGCTCTCATTGTGACAGTTATGAATTTAGCTACAGAACGAGGGGACTCATGACCTGTCTGCCAGTTCCCCATTGGCTGATATCACGCCTGGGGCATTTCCCAATGTCCTGCTCCCATAAAAAGGGTGTGCTAGCATCGTCTGCATGCGGAGACACCATTTTTATGGTTGCCATATTTATCGGAAATATGGCTTGCGAGATATGAACCATTTTTTACTGGAGTCGTTCTGTCTGGCTACTTCCATAGCCTTGCTAACTAGCTAGCAGCCCCCACTACAGGGTCACGGCAGGGAGTCATCCTGTGTCCATTGTCCCCAAGCCACCTAATTTCCATATCACAGGACATGGCCATGGAGGTGTGAGTGGAACACTGAGAACAAGAAGGGAGGGGGCACTGCCAGGGAGTGATGAGGAAAGGGGGGGTGACACCAGGAGAGGGCTTCCTGACATACTGGAATATCATGATTTATCGTCATATCTCCGGATTTACCTCACACCTCCCCCCTTTTGAGGGCGCTAGGGGGCAGCACACTCCGGTGTTCCCCCGTGCGCCCGTCCGCGACCTCTCCTTGTCGGGACAGCCCGTCTGCGTTACCGTGGTCACGGCCCCTTTTGTGGCGAATGGTGAAGTTGTATTGCTGGAGCGCAAGGCTCCACCGCAACAATCGCCCATTCGTCCCAGAGACGGTGTGCAACCAGCTGAGGGGATTGTGGTCCGTCTCCACGATGAAGTGGCGCCCGTATAGATAGGGTTGCAGACGCTGCAGGGCCCACACTATGGCCAGGCACTCCTTCTCCATCGTGGAATAGGCAACTTCCCTTGGTAACAGCTTCCTGCTCAGGTACAAGACTGGGTGCTCTTGGCTCGCAGAGTCCACCTGGCTGAGCACCGCGCCGAGGCCGAAGTCACTGGCGTCGGTCTGTACTACAAACGGCCGCGTGAAGTCGGCTGCCTGTAGCACGGGCGGGCTGGACAGGGCGTCCTTTAGGGCCCGGAAGGCTGTCTCGCAGTCCACTGTCCAATCGACTGCAGAGGGCAGCTTCTTCTTGGTGAGGTCCGTCAAGGGCTTTGCCAGGCTACTATAGCATGGAACAAACCTCCTATAGTACCCAGCGGTCCCCAAGAAGGACATCACCTGCTTCTTGGTCCTGGGGGTGGGCCAGGATGCGATGGCTTCCACTTTCTCAGGCTCGGGCTTCAGTGTTCTCCCACCTACCCGGTGACCGAGGTACTGGACCTCGCTCATGGCCAGCTGACACTTTCCCGGCTTGATGGTCAAACCTGCCCGGTGGATCCGCCTGAGCACCTGTGCTAGATGCTCTAGGTGGTCCTCCCAGGTGGGACTGAAGACGGCAATGTCATCCAGGTACGCGGCCGCGTACCCTTCAAGTCCCTTGAGCAGGGTGTTGACCATCCGCTGGAAAGTGGCAGGGGCATTCCTCATCCCGAATGGCATCACCGTGGACTCGTACAGTCCAAATGGGGTAATAAAGGCAGAGCGTTCCCTGGCCTTGCGAGTCAGGGGGATCTGCCAATATCCCCGGCTCAGGTCCATGATGGTCAGGTACTGAGCCCCGGCCAACTGATCGAGCAGGTCATCGATGCGTGGCATTGGGTACGCATCGGCGACCGTGACAGCATTGAGCCCCCTGTAGTCCACGCAGAACCGAGTGGTTCGGTCCTTCTTAGGGACGAGGACTACAGGCGAGGCCCAAGCGCTGTTGGATGCCTGGATCACCCCCAGGTTCAGCATCTCGTCAATCTCCTGGCGCATGTGTTGCTGCACCTCCAGGGAGACCCGATATGCTGAACGCCGGATCGGGGGATGATCCCCAGTGTCCACGTGATGGACAGCCAAGTCAGTCCTTCCGGGCTGGTTGGTAAACAACCCCCGGAAGGGGTGTAGGGTGGCCCACAGCTGGGACCGTTGGTCCTCCAAGAGCTGGTGGCCAACCTCCACATCCTCAATGGATCCGCCTGCCCTAACCTGGGCTAGCATATCCAAGAGGGTTTCCGCTTCTCCCTCCTCGGGCAGGTTGCACACAGGGAGTGCACATGCCTCCCGCTCATGATGTGCCTTCATCATGTTCACATGGAAGGGCTTCCGCCTTCCACGGGCAGGGTCCAGGGTGACCAGGTACGTCACAGGGTTGAGCTGCTGGTACACGAGGTATGGGCCTTCCCAGGCTGCCTGAAGCTTGTCCTGTGGTACGGGGACCAGTACCCACACCTCTTGACCCACTTGGTAGGTCCTCTCACAAGCGTTCTGGTCGTACCAACGCTTCTGATCGGCCTGGGCTTGAGCCATATTGTCGTGTACCAGTTGCGTCAAGGCCTGCATTTTGTCCCGGAAGCGCATGACATACTCGATAACCGACACTCCAGGGGTGGCCAAATCCCCTTCCCAAGCCTCTTTCACCAGAGCCAGGGGGCCCCGCACACGTCGCCCGTACAGGAGCTCAAACGGTGAGAATCCTGTTGAGGCCTGTGGAACCTCCCGGTAAGCAAATAACAGGTGTGGGAGATACCGCTCCCAGTCACGCCCATGGGAGTCGACCAACATCTTAAGCATCTGCTTTAAGGTGCCATTGAACCGCTCGCACAGGCCATTAGTCTGTGGATGGTACGGGCTGGCCACCAGATGTCGCACCTGGACTTGCTTACAGAGGGCCTCCATCAGCTGGGACATGAATTGGGTCCCCCGGTCAGTGAGCATTTCCTGGGGAAAACCCACTCGGGAGAAAATCTCCAGCAATGCGGTGGCCACCTTGTCAGCCCGAATGGACGACAAGGCCACTGCTTCTGGGTACCGGGTGGCATAGTCCACTACCGTCAGTATGAAGCGTTTCCCGGAGCTGCTGGGGATGGCCAGCGGGCCGACCAGATCCACAGCCACCCTCCTGAAAGGCTCATCGATGATTGGCAGAGATACCAGTGGGGCTTTGGGGCGTGGCCCCGCCTTCCCCACTCTCTGACAGGTTTCACACGAACGGCAGTAGGCAGCCACATCGGCCCCCATTTTTGGCCAGTAGAAATGCTGGTTTAACCTGGCCTTGGTCTTAGCGATCCCTAGGTGTCCGGCCATCGGAATCTCATGTGCGATCCGCAACAACTCCGTCCGGAACGGATAGGGTACCACCAACTGTCGGTCCCTGGGCCACGCCTCCGGTGAACCCTGCTGGACCGTGGCCCGGTACAGCCGTCCTTGGTCCCAGACCACTCGCTCCGGGTCCGAGTCCGAGGGAGGCTGTGCCGCCTGCTCCTTTAGAGCTTTCAGGCTGTCGTCAGCTTCTAACGCTGCCTGAAACTCCTGACTAGATGTGGCCAGAATCGACGAGACTGTCACATCTTCAGTCAGTACCCCGGGACCTGTGTCCTGGCCTCCACCTGACTCGGCTGCCACTTGGTCAGAAGGGGAAGAGCTATCGGACCTCCGGGAGGCCCCTTGGCTTCCAGCACTCCCACTGCGGGTGACAGCGGCCACAGCCGCTGCGACCGTGGGTCGTGCCTGCTCCTCCTCCGTTCCTGACCAAGTCGCCGGTTCAGGCAGACCTACCTGGCTTCCTGACACCCCGGTTGTGGGGGAACCATGCACCGAGATCTTACCTGGGAGCACTTCCGCTCCTGGACTGGCCCCAATCTCACCTGCCTGTTCCCCTCCTGCAGCAACAGAACCCCGCTGTGAAATCTCTGGGGACCCCACATTTGCTGTGGTAGCCCCCACCCCACACACTGGTCCTCCCCCTGCAGCACCCTGCTCTCTGCTTATCCCTGCAGAGGGCAACAGATCCCAGCTCACAGGCTGATTACTTGTAGAGGCATCGTCACACCTTTCTCTGACCCCCTCCCCTGTCACAGCTGCAGCTGAGTGTGTGTCTATGGTGTCTATGCAAGCAGAAATATCAGAGTTCACTCCCTCCTCCCTTACATCATTCATAGATAACACATTAACATTGTCCGGAGGCACGTCAGTACTGGCTGAAGGTTCAGCCCTTGGGGGGGGCCCAAACTGGGAGGTTATCTGCCCCAAATCTGTCCCAAGTAGCACGTTTGCAGGGATCCGATCAGTTACCCCCACCTCCCTCACCCCTCGCCCTGCGCCCCAGTCCACATAAATGTCAGCAACAGGCAGCGCCGGGTCAGTGCCTCCAATCCCGGAGACAGCGAGGGTTTTTCCAGGGATCAAGTCTTGGGGGGACACCATCTCAGGCCGCACCAAAGTCACCTCCGAGGCGCTGTCTCGCAGTCCTATGGTCACAGACCGGCCGACGGTGACAGGTTGGAAGCTGTCCAGGGACCTACCACCACCCCCACCCACACAATACACCTTGGGCGGCCCTTGGGACGGGGACGGAGCCGGGGCCTTGGGACGCTGAGGGCACATGGCCTTGAAGTGTCCAGGTAGGTTGCACTGGTGGCACCGTCTTGGTTCTGCCACGGGCCTGGAGAGGGGAGTTGAGGGGGACACCCCCTGCAGTCTAGGGGCAGGTGGGGCAGTCGCAGAGTTCATCTTACCCCCTCTCCAGGTGCTGCTGGTGGCTGCTCTCCTGGCTTCAGGAGCCCGATTGTTGGTGTAGTCATCGGCCAGGGCAGCTGTAGCCGTGGACCCCTTTGGCTTCTGGTCTCGGATGAACTGGCGGAGATCCTCAGGGCAGTTCCACAAGAGTTGCTCCGTGATGACCAAGTCCAGGATCTCTGGCCCGGTGGAAAGCTGCAGGCCTTGGGTCCAGTGGTCGGCAGCTCGGGCAAGTGCCCGCCGGTGGTCAGCCCAGGAGTCCTTTGGTCCCTTCTGTAGGCTCCGGAACTTCTTGCGGTAGGACTCTGGAGTGAGGTTGTACTGTTGGATCAGGGCCCGCTTGATGGTGTCGTAGCCCTGATCTGCCTCAGCAGGCAAGTCCCCAAGGATATCCAGGGCCTTACCCCTTAAACGGGGGGTCAGGTATTTGGCCCACTGGTCCTTGTTCAGATGGTGCTGCAAGCAAGTCCGTTCAAAAGCAGTCAAGAAAGAGTCCAAGTCTCCATCCTTCTCCAGCACTGGGAAGTCCTCAACACGGACCTTTGGAAGTTTGGTGTCTTGAAGGTCACGTGCGGCTGATGAGGGCCGGAGCTGAGCTAGCTGCAGCTGGTAGTCACGCTCTGCCTGGCGCTCTTCACGCGCTGCCTGCCGCTCCGCAGCCTCAGCCTCACGCGCTGCTTGCCGCTCTGCCTGCCGCTCCGCAGCCTCAGCCTCACACGCTGCCCTGCGCTCTGCCAGGAGTGCCTGGTAGCCCTCCCGGTCTCCAGCCTGGAGTAGGGCCATAGCCATTTGAAGAAGGCTATCCGAGCCTCCCAGGCTCGGTGGAATGGCACGTGGTGCTCTGCGGCCCGCTGCGGAGCCTGGTGATTCACTGTCCATTGCAGAGCGGAGGGCTGGCATCTGGCTCGTTGAGGAACCTTGGGCGAGCTCCTCCTCATCTTGTCCAGCAGTGCCAGGTTGTGCAATGTCCTCGGCAGAACGGTTTTCTGGCGTCGAGCTCCTGGAGGGCTCGTGGACAACCTCCTCATCGTCTCTGGCCTGAGCATCGGCCATTCCTTTGGCTTTGCTCCTGGTGCTATCAGCCATTGTTGCAGACTTTGGTCACTGACACAGAACTGACACCTGATGCCTCCACACACCTTACAGTATCTGCACTCTGACACTCTAGTGTTGGTCTGGTCTGAAGACCCCAGCAGCCACAGCTGCTGCAGGCAGTCTTTAGTGTCTGGGAGTATGGGTCTCACACTCACACACACTATTATCTCGATCCCACCGCTATGCCACCAATATGTCACAAACCACCGGGGGGGTCACTCAGAAATCCCCCGCGCTGGCTACCAGTACGTCACAATCGGGGGGTAACAAGTGGGGGTCACCCCTACTTTATACCTCCCGACCGACAGACAGAGCACGTGACGCGCTCTCTAGCGCCCCTCTTATAGTCAGGCCAATTATGGAATTGCCCGACAATAAGAAAGGAGGCCGCTATACTACTTATGCCGATTATTGAAGGGTCCCCGGTGAGAGTAAGGTATATATTCCCCCGACCTCCGCGGGCGGAATATATAATATCTTCCCGAATCTCACTGGCCTCCCCACAATAATCCTTGGCACAACTCGCTGCCACCAACCGCTTCACGGTAACTATTAGCCGAACACACAGACGTGGGATTCAAGATCGAGATAACAGAACAGCCCAAGATTAATTATATAATTTAATCGCCTAAAGCACACTAGAAACTACAATATATACAATAGGGAATCTACAGAATATACAGTTATGTCAGAGTACAGTTACAATCAAAGCATGGGTTACAAACAGGCATACACAGTTCCAGCAGTTACCTTGTTGTGTCTGGCCACAGGGGGGCGCTGTACCCAGGTTTCTAGGATCCTTCCCACAGATGTTTCCTACACGTGCCCCCAGCGAAAAGAACCCTGGAAAATGGCCGAAGTAGGGTTATCAACCTGGGCAAATCCAGGTCCCCTCCTACCTTAGTGACCTCACGGGGAAGCACTGCCACTCCCCCTGCATGGATCAGAATTATCCAGAAAAGGGGATTGTGGCCATAACTTTGCCTGGGAGCGTCGTAGACGGACGTCAACGCTCTCATTGTGACAGTTATGAATTTAGCTACAGAACGAGGGGACTCATGACCTGTCTGCCAGTTCCCCATTGGCTGATATCACGCCTGGGGCATTTCCCAATGTCCTGCTCCCATAAAAAGGGTGTGCTAGCATCGTCTGCATGCGGAGACACCATTTTTATGGTTGCCATATTTATCGGAAATATGGCTTGCGAGATATGAACCATTTTTTACTGGAGTCGTTCTGTCTGGCTACTTCCATAGCCTTGCTAACTAGCTAGCAGCCCCCACTACAGGGTCACGGCAGGGAGTCATCCTGTGTCCATTGTCCCCAAGCCACCTAATTTCCATATCACAGGACATGGCCATGGAGGTGTGAGTGGAACACTGAGAACAAGAAGGGAGGGGGCACTGCCAGGGAGTGATGAGGAAAGGGGGGGGTGACACCAGGAGAGGGCTTCCTGACATACTGGAATATCATGATTTATCGTCATATCTCCGGATTTACCTCACACCTCCTTTATGCATAATGGTTTGTTTACAGTATGGAATAAAAGAAGAGGAGGATTAGTTAAAGGAAGGATTGCAGAGGGATCTAAAACTTATTCAAGATTTTTTTTTTTTAACAGAACAAGTCCACCATAAGTTGATAATTGAAGGGCTATAATCAGTTTGGAGAGATTGTTTTACTTTTATTATTTTATGTGAAAAACTAAAAAACTATCAACAGAAATGACAAGATAAACTCTGATTAAACTTTTAAATGATTAGGATATTTTTTTGCTTTCATTTTTCGGCATTTTCTGAGACCCCTAACTTTTTTACTTTTCCATCTATGGTCTTGCTTTTTTTGCACCATGTGTTGATGTTTTTATTAAAACCAGTTTGGAATACATATGAAATTTTGCTAACTTTTTATTGCATTTTTAGGGCAAATAGGGGGCAAAAAAAAAATTAAAAAAAAAATTGAAATTCGGGAATTTCCATTTGTTTTTTTTCTTTTGGCATTTAATATACAGTTGGAATAATTTTAGATTTTGATATAGCAGACTTTTGGACATGACTATACCAAAATGTTATTTTTTTAACTTCTTTAGTTACTTTATTTTTAAAGAGCAAAAAGGGGGAGATTTAAACTTTATATATTTTTTACACTTCCTGGCGAACTTGAACGAGCACTCATTTGATTGCTTATATTATATACGGTACTACACTACCACAATTAATTCATTTAACAAATGTATGTATTAGGTCATTAATCAGTTAAAAAGGGTTGCCCAATATTAGTAAAACATGGCTGCCTTTCTTGAAAAACAGTGCCATACCTATCCTTAGGGATGTGCCATACCTGTCCTTAGGGATGTGCCATACCTGTCCTTAGGGATGTGCCATACCTGTCCTTAGGGATGTGCCATACCTGTCCTTAGGGATGTGCCATACCTGTCCTTAGGGATGTGCCATACCTGTCCTTAGGGATGTGCCATACCTGTCCTTAGGGATGTGCCATACCTGTCCTTAGGGATGTGCCATACCTGTCCTTAGGGATGTGCCATACCTGTCCTTAGGGATGTGCCATACCTGTCCTTAGGGATGTGCCATACCTGTCCTTAGGGATGTGCCATACCTGTCCTTAGGGATGTGCCATACCTGTCCTTAGGGATGTGCCATACCTGTCCTTAGGCTATGTGTCCACGGTAGAATGTACCTGCGGATTTTTCTGCATGAAAATCCGCGACTTTCGCGGCAAATCCGCACCCGCGGATTTTTTTTTTTTCCCCATTCTATACCCAAATCCGCACCAAAATCCGCAACAAATAATTGACATGCTGCAGATTTTTCCGCATCAAAATCCGCGGCAAATCCGCAGCGGAAAAATCCGCAGCATGGACACAGCATTTCCAAAATGCCATTGAAATGGCTTGGAAGTGCCGCTGCAGCAGATTTTCGGGAAATCCGCGGTAAATCCGCGGCAAATCCGCGGCAAAATCCGCGGTAAATCCGCAGCGTGGGCACATAGCCTTAGGGATGTGCCATACTGCAGTACAGTCTCATTCACTTCAATAGAGCGGAGATGCAATAACAGACAGAACCGAGGACTGGATCTAAAAGATAGTAAAAGGTTATCTAACCTGCACTCTTGTAAAGGAATTTTGGTAGCAGCTACAGCAGCAAATTATGGCATACTTGAAGTATCGGAAACCGGAAGTAACGGGGCGTGACCGCCCGGAGAAAGTGGGCAAGAGCGCTTGGAGTTAGTGGGCGGGAGTAGAGACAGGGTGGGTGTTACCAGCTTAGGTGACCCAATGTTTTCTTTTGCGGCGCAGTGGAATAAACATGAATTTTGGTTATGTAGTTTTTAGGGGTTTTTTTATAACAGAAGCGCAGGTCCGGGTGTAAGACCCCCAGGCAGGAGGGGTGCAGAAGAGGGGGGGGGGGCTCTCCATGCATAATTATTAATCATTTAATTATTTAATTATACAAGGAGGGGCTTAGCCTCAACTGCTCCCCTCCTGCCTGGGGTCTTACGCCTAGACCCCCACTTCTATTATAAAGGAATCCATGACCACATGAACCTACACCTACTTAACTGCTCCCACCCACTAATGAGGGGTAATTCCGCCTGATATCTCTGGATATCTCTGGGCGGTCACACCCAGTCACTTCTGATCCCCAATATTGCAAGTATGCCCAAAATAATTGAGAAGGGCACATACATACAGTTTAACTTTTTGGCACTGTCAGGCTAAAAGTGGTAAAATAAAGATCAGCCAATCATTTTACATTACCATTTTCTCCCCATTTTCCCTAATATTTTACATTGAGCAGATATAAACTGCATATAGATTAGGCGTGACCTACTTTTGGAGGACCCAATCATATCGCAAAACATAATCCATGCACCGTGTAGGGCACAAAATGGACCATTAGGCGCTCTGTGTGCAGCCATATTCTGCTCATATGAAACATTAATCCAGATGTGTTGCTATTAGAGGACACTTTAGTCTACCTATATAATACAAAATGTGATGGTACATTCTATGATTCAGTTTCTTAAAAACCCCCAATGTAATGTAGGAGACCTACAGGATGGGCTTGTGTGTCTGAGATCTAAAAATAATGAACAATATAAGTTCACTTTAGTTCTTTACAAAATTTTAAGGGTATCCCCTTATCCATATTTTGAAGATAAATTCCCTATCAGAGTCTGCAGTCTAGAACCAACAACGATCCTTAGAAAGGTGCTCTGGATCTCAAAAACTGAGCTCTGCTGAGCCACGTCTTGAATGGAGTGAAAGTGTGCATGCAAGGAACTTTACTTGGCTGTACTTTGGAGTAGAGGTTAAACATCTGCACCTCCACACCATTCAAGATGCGGCTCTACAGAGCCAAGCTCATTAGTGCCAGAAATCAATTCTCGAGATTGCTGGGGTCAAGCAGTCAGATCCCCATGATTAGTAAGTTATCCCCATACATTTAATTGGGGATAACTTTCCAACTCCTGGTTACCAGTGCCCAATTTTCCTTATCACTGTGGGTCCTAGGGGTCAGACTACCAAGTATTAAACAAGTTACCCCCATACTATCAATAGGTGATCACTTCCCAGCTCCAAAGTTCAAGAGCCCCATTCTCTGGATTACTGGAGATCCCATTAGTCAGACCCTCAGCAATCTATAAATTGTCCTCATTCCATCAGTAGGGTATAAATTAGAATTTTGGGAACAACCATTAAACTCAATACCTTCCACATAATCCTGGAAAAAGCTAGTAAAATATTGCAAATATAGCAATCACTGTAAGGATCATCCAGTATCCTAAATTGTAACCACAAATAAATATGGTTAGTAATTGGTGGTCACATTTTGAGTCTTATCTATTTTTTCAAAAACTGTGCCCTAATGCTATGCAGATCTTATTATATCTGTACATATGTTTTTCTACGGTCAATAAATCATGGACATCACATAATCAGAAAATCTCATATAAAAGCACTGTTTTCATCACACAGAGATTCTCAAGATAAGACATGCTCATCCTCTATCTTGTGTTCTGCTTCTTCTCCAAGCATTTGAACATATCAAAGGTGTATGAATGTCCAGTTTCTATATCCAGATAATACAAGTGTGATTATATGGCAAATCAACTCAAACTCATCTTCTATTAAATCATGGATATGTATGCAGGTGGACTGTTTGCGTTCGTATTCCTTTCCCTGAACAATCCCATTGTTGTATAGTCATGTGAATTGTGTCCTACATCATTGTAAATAATGTACTATGTTACACTATATGTTGCAGAGCAGTATTATATGTGGTTGTTAACTACTTCTTGCTCTATAGTCTAAGGGCGGCTTTGCACATTGCAACATCGCATGTGCGATGTCGGTGGGGTCAAATCGAAAGTGACGCACATCCGGCGTCACTTTCGACATTGTAGTGTGTAAATTCTAGATGATACGATTAACAAGCGCAAAAGCGTCGTTATCGTATCATCGGTGTATTCTCCGACATTTCCATAATGCCGGTGCCGCGACAGGTACGATGTAGTTCCTCGTTCCTGCAGCAGCACACATCGCTGTGTATAATGCCGCAGGAGCGAGGAACATCTCCTACCTGCCGCTGGCAGCTATGCGGAGGGACGGAGGTGGGCGGGATGTTTACATCCTGCTCATCTCCGCCTCTCCGCTTCTATTGGCCGCCTGCCGTGTGACGTCGCTCTGACCTGTAATATACATCACTACACTCCTATATACTACACCTGTAATATACATCACTACACTCCTATATACTGCACCTGTAATATACATCACTACACTCCTATATACTGCGCATGTAATATACATCACTACACTCCTATATACTACACCTGTAATATACATCACTACACTCCTATATACTGCGCATGTAATATACATCACTACACTCCTATATACTGCACATGTAATATACATCACTACACTCCTATATACTGCGCATGTAATATACATCACTACACTCCTATATACTGCACATGTAATATACATCACTACACTCCTATACACTACACCTGTAATATACATCACTACACTCCTATATACTGCACCTGTAATATACATCACTACACTCCTATATACTGCACATGTAATATACATCACTACACTGCTATATACTACAACTGTAATATACATCACTACACTCCTATATACTGCACATGTAATATACATCACTACACTCCTATATACTACACCTGTAATATACATCACTACACTCCTATATACTGCACCTGTAATATACATCACTACACTCCTATATACTGCACATGTAATATACATCACTACACTCCTATATACTGCACATGTAATATACATCACTACACTCCTATATACTGCACCTGTAATATACATCACTACACTCCTATATACTGCACATGTAATATACATCACTACACTCCTATATACTGCACATGTAATATACATCACTACACTCCTATATACTGCACATGTAATATACATCACTACACTGCTATATACTACAACTGTAATATACATCACTACACTCCTATATACTGCACATGTAATATACATCACTACACTCCTATATACTACACCTGTAATATACATCACTACACTCCTATACACTACACCTGTAATATACATCACTACACTCCTATATACTGCACATGTAATATACATCACTACACTCCTATATACTGCACCTGTAATATACATCACTATACTCCTATACACTACACCTGTAATATACATCACTACACTCCTATACACTACACCTGTAATATACATCACTACACTCCTATATTCTGCACCTGTAATATACATCACTACACTCCTATATACTGCACATGTAATATACATCACTACACTCCTATATACTACACCTGTAATATACATCACTACACTCCTATACACTACACCTGTAATATACATCACTACACTCCTATATACTGCACCTGTAATATACATCACTACACTCCTATACACTACACCTGTAATATACACTACACCTGTAATATACATCACTACACTCCTATATACTGCACATGTAATATACATCACTACACTCCTATGCACTACACCTGTAATATACACTACACCTGTAATATACATCACTACACTCCTATATACTGCACATGTAATATACATCACTACACTCCTATATACTGCACATGTAATATACATCACTACACTCCTATATACTGCACCTGTAATATACATCACTACACTCCTATACACTACACCTGTAATATACACTACACCTGTAATATACATCACTACACTCCTATATACTGCACATGTAATATACATCACTACACTCCTATGCACTACACCTGTAATATACATCACTACACTCCTATATACTGCACATGTAATATACATCACTACACTCCTATACACTACACCTGTAATATACATCACTACACTCCTATATACTGCACATGTAATATACATCACTACACTCCTATATACTGCACCTGTAATATACATCACTACACTCCTATATACTGCACCTGTAATATACATCACTACACTCCTATACACTACACCTGTAATATACACTACACCTGTAATATACATCACTACACTCCTATATACTGCACATGTAATATACATCACTACACTCCTATGCACTACACCTGTAATATACATCACTACACTCCTATATACTGCACATGTAATATACATCACTACACTCCTATACACTACACCTGTAATATACATCACTACACTCCTATATACTGCACATGTAATATACATCACTACACTCCTATATACTGCACATGTAATATACATCACTACACTCCTATATACTGCACCTGTAATATACATCACTACACTCCTATATACTGCACCTGTAATATACATCACTACACTCCTATATACTGCACATGTAATATACATCACTACACTCCTATATACTACACCTGTAATATACATCACTACACTCCTATACACTACACCTGTAATATACATCACTACACTCCTATACACTACACCTGTAATATACACTACACCTGTAATATACATCACTACACTCCTATATACTGCACATGTAATATACATCACTACACTCCTATGCACTACACCTGTAATATACATCACTACACTCCTATATACTGCACATGTAATATACATCACTACACTCCTATATACTGCACATGTAATATACATCACTACACTCCTATATACTGCACATGTAATATACATCACTACACTCCTATATACTGCACATGTAATATACATCACTACACTCCTATATACTGCACCTGTAATATACATCACTACACTCCTATATACTGCACCTGTAATATACATCACTACACTCCTATATACTGCACGTGTAATATACATCACTACACTCCTATATACTGCACCTGTAATATACAGCACTACATCCCCATATACATCACTAGACCCCTATATACTACACCTGTAAAACTACATTCCCATATACTACATCACTACACCCAAATATTACTCACCAGTTACCCCCTTCCTCCACCCATTGTCCCCTCAGGTTATTACTCACCTCTCCCTCAGGTACCTCCATATGGGCCCCCACCGAGATGCTTCTTCTCTTGTAAGGGCCCCCGCCACTGCTGTTCTTGTAGGGGCCCCGCCGCTGCTGTTTTTTGTACGATCCCCCGCCGCTGCTGCTTCTCCTGCCAGGCGGGAACTTTTCAAATGACACACATGCGCGCCGTACTGACGACATCAGGGCGCGCGTGTGTGTCACAGAGAAAGTTGCCGTGCAGGGAACAGGGGAAAAATTCCTGTGTGCCGCTGCCTACCCTGTGCGGCGCTGCAGGATCTGTCCTCTGTTCCCTGCCCGGCACGCAGCGAGTGATGAGGGCAATCTGACCACGGGCCTCCCGGAGCCTGGAGCTCCGGACAACAGGTCAGATTGCCCTCATCACTGACCGGCCAGCAAGGACGCCCTGAGCCAGGCGGGCCGATCACAGAGAGTAGGCGGGCCGGATATGGCCCGCGGGCTGCCCCTTGCCCAGGTCTGGTCTAAGTGTTGGGACTAGTGTACAATGGGAGGAGTTAGCTAATAGGGAGAGAGACTGTTTATTCTGCAAAGTAAGTGGCAGAAACGGACATATAGTCTGTGGGTTATTAAGGCCGCATGCAGTGGGTGACCTATGGCAGCAAAAGGAGAACGGGGACTGGAGCAGAGACTGCGCAATCCTGATTTGCTGATTAAGACACAGACTGTAAGATGGACTGTTAAGGGGGCTTTACACGCAGCGATGTCGCTGTTGAAAGCACCCGCCCCCGTCAGTTGTGCGTCACGGGCAAATCGCTGCCCGTGGCGCACAACATCGTTAGGACCCGTCACACGTACTTACCTGCCTAGCGACGTCGCTGTGGCCGGTGAACCGCTTCCTTTCTAAGGGGGGCAGTTCGTGCGGCATCACAGCGACTTCACACGGCAGGCGGCCAATAGAAGCGGAGGGGCGGAGAACAGCCGCATTAACGATACGCCCATCTCAATGCCGGAGGACGCAGGTAACATCAACGAACAACCTACGTCCACAAATGACCAACGAGATTTTGAAAATGAACAAAGTGTCAACGATCAATGATTAGGTGAGTATTTTTGATCGTTAACAGACGTTCTGAGCTGTTACACGCACTGACGTCGCCAACGACGCCGGATGTGCGTCACGAATTCCGTGACCCCGACGACATATCGTTAGATATGTCGTTGCGTGTAACGGGGCCTTTAGGCCGGAGTCACACTAGCGAGTGACTCGAGCATCGCGTCACCCGGTACGGCCGCACACTCTCCTGACAGGAGTGGGTCGGCTGCATGTATCTCTGTGCAGCTGAGACACTCATGTCCGGAAACTGTGCGGCCAAGTCGGGTGATGTGATGTGAGGTCACTCGCTAGTGTGACTCCGGCCTTAAGAGAATCGCTTTGACTTTCCCGGGTAGAGTCTCCCCAAGCACCCTAAAGCGCAAGGCTCTATTCTGGCATGACAGGCTACACCCTTACCTTATCCTCTATTAGGAGAACAGATGTGGATTCAGAAACTCCTGGGAGCGCAAAGTTCTATTCTGGCAAAACCTGTTACCCTCTCTGGTAGGAAGAGATTGGAAGTGGTGGCGCAGAAAAGGGAAAGAGACAGTCACAGATTGTAAAGTTGTGCTGGGCTGGGTTGTGCTGGGACTCTCAGGACCAGTAAGATCGGGAACAACCTAGAGGTAGCTGAGAATGTGTGTAAAGATGTGTTGTAAAACTGGAACGACCTGGAAGTTGTGTGCCCGCTAGCTTGGGTATAAAGTTGTCGTGGAAGAACCTTTACGTAAATAATTTTGTCGTTGAAACTGAACTGGTGGCCTACTTGCGGATATGAGTCGTCATCTGTTCCTGGCCAGTGGCAACATGCAACATAATATATAGCTGTAGCGCCCATACTTCACAAGTCCACACACCCAATCAGGACTATGTCTTTCATGTAGCTTGTTGAGGCGTCTGGAGTAAATCCCTTGCCCACTGCTACCACCCTGTGCCAATCTGCAGATACATCTGAGAATATAACAATGGCATAGTTTGTGATCTTGAACTACCACCGAAATCTGGCATGAGAGGGTTCAGGTTTGGTTGGGTGCCTGCCCTCAGTACAAGGCATGAAAATCATGGTACACTTAACTAATCTTGAAAATGCATAAAAAAAAAAAAAAAGTGGTGTCAAATAAATGTCTCCACCAGTTTCTTGGTAGAATGTGAATCAAAATTGTGGAATAGCTTGCTTAATAAATCTAGGTGTCAATTTTTCGCTAAGAAATCTCAAATAGTGTTTAAAATTATTTGAGCCTCATTTGTTGGATTGGATGCATAACTCAAGTCGCCACTCCACAATCTCAATAGAAAAAGACTTTGCCTCAGCATGGAATTTAAAGGCCATACTTCATTGTGGCCAATCTAAATTATCTCCTCTCTATTTAAAGATACTATTGCGTCCTGGAGGATATTAAGGAACAAATATAAGTCGTCTTTTAGAATTTCAAAGTATCTTCCAATATAGAACAACCCTGCCTTCAGACAAGGTAATGAGAATAAACTATTCTGGGAATGGAGGACAAGAGGGATCCACAACATTGGCCATCTCTTGCGTAACTAAAGGCCACTTTACACACAGAGATAAATCTTTGGCAGATCTGTGGTTGCAGTGAAATCATGGACATATTGTTCCATTTGTACACAGCCACAAACCTGGCACTGATTGTCCACAATTTCACTGCAACCACAGATCTGCCGCAGATTTATCTCTGTGTGTAAAGTGGCCTTTAGGCTACATTCACACTTCCATTGTTTTGCATCAGTCACAATCCGTCGCCTTGAGGAATTACGGTATCCTGCAAAATATTTTGCAGGAATCAGTTTTCTCCCCATAGACTTGTATTAACGACGGATTGTGACGGATAGTGATGTGACGTTGCATCTGCCGCGTGACGGATCAGTCGTTTAGTGACTGACCGTCGGGTGGTAAGAACGCAGAATGTAACGTTTTTTTTGAGCGGCAAAAAAACGCATTCCGCAGGTGTCCATCGCAATCCGTTAAGAGCTATATTTGAGGTCTATGGTGCTGGATTCCGTCGTAATCCGTCACACAACGGAATCCAGTGCTGGATTCCGTCATGCTCTACTGAGCATGCCCAGCATGTTTGTGTTTGGGACAGCCCAATGGGTGTGCCAAACGGATCACGATGGAGCCGTCAAAACACGAATGCACAGCGGATGTAACGAACGCATCAGATCAGTTTTTTCACAGGATTCCTGTGAACGGAATCCTGTGCAATAACACATCCATTGCGTCAGTTGACATCTAAAAAATGACGTATCCACTGTTGCGCCGCAACGACGGACCTGACGGATTTAAAACAACGGAAGTGTGAATGTAGCCTTAGAGGCAAGATGGTTGAGAAGGGAGGAGATAAATCGACAAATACTGCCTTAGCCCCAACCAAGTTATTCAATACGTGCAAATAAAACATTTCTTCCTAAAATGTACTAAAAGACATTAGTCAGGAAATAGGGAAGAAAAATTTTGATAATCTTCTGGCACAATACGCTGCCAATATCGTCCCTGTATACTATAATGAGAGAGGATTTTCTAGATATACACCCAGATATATTTTTTAAGCAATGGGAAAAACAACTTAATGACTGGGACATTGGGATTAAAATAAAGGATGGGTGGAATGTAATACGAAAGCATGTTCTTAACGAATAATGGAGGGAGACAATATAAAATCATGCTACCCCAATTAAACCAGACATGATCACTCAATGCCCAAATTAGCGATTTGCTACATGGCTTATGGTCATGCCCACGGTCAACAGAATTTTGGGAGGCGATTACTAAATGCATTGAAACTATATGGTTCCTCAAGCTTACTCTAATGAATACCTTGGTTCTGTTTCATTATTGGTCGGAAAATAACGAGAGAACAAGTGGCAGACGTTTTCCGCCTCGTATCCTCCATGTGGTGCTGCGCCTCTCAAAAAGGCTATTTCTTAACCACTCGCTGGACTGGATCCTACTACCCCTTCGCTTAACGAATTCTTAGAACAAATGAAACATAGGAAACAAGGAAAGGATATCTAAATATTGCAAAAATTGGAAGGCCTTTATTGAGACATATTGTACTGCAGATGAGACACTTCACATAGTCACCCCTTTTAAAGATTCAACAAGGTACCACAAGGAGTCGTTGAGTGGATCACTAGGGTAACTGAAGATTGATGCCTCTTAAGGCCGCTTTACATGCAACAACGTATCTAACGATATGTCGTCGGAGTCACGGAATTCATGACGCACATCCGGCCTCGTTAGCGACGTCGTTGTGTGTGACACCTAGGAAGCGACCGCTAACGATCACAAATAATCACCAAATCGTGGATCGTTGACACGTCGTTCGTTTTCAAAATATCGTTGCTGGGGCTGGACGCAGGTTGTTCATCGTTCCTGAGGCAGCCCACATCGCTATGTGTGACACCACAGGACCGACAAACAACAACGTACCTGCGTCCTCCGGCAACGTGGTGGGAGTGATGCGAATGCGGCTGCTCTCCACCCCTCCGCTTCTATTGGCGGGCCGCTGAGTGACGTCGCTGTGACGCCAAACGAACTGCCCCCTTAAAAAGAGGTTGTTCAGCGGCCACAGCGACGTCGTTAGGAAGGTATGTTGGTGTGACGCGTACCGGTGATATTGTTCGCCACAGGCAGCGATTTGCCCGTGACTCCCAAATAATGGGGACGGGTGCCATCACTAGCGACATCGCAGCGTGTAAAGCAGCCTTTAGGTTGAAAGGTTGAAACTTTGTTTTATTATGGAATGACTTGGTGAGATGTATATTTCAGCATATGCATACATACTTTCTGCAAATGACTACATTTTTGAATTTATATGTTTGTAAAAATGTTTGGAAATTTTTGTTTTATTGGATCAATACTTTTACTTTTTCAGCATTAAGATAAATCTTGATTTTGCCACAAAAAAAAAAAAAAAAAAAAGAAACGAACCATGAAAATATTCCCTAGTTAAGAAACCCATCTGCTAGGCCTAGTCAGATTCATGTTGACTAGTCGCCGATATGTGGCAACAAAATTGGATGACAAATCTATCACCAAGTTCTCATGTTGTGTTGCAAAATTAAAAGGCTAATTATCACTTTGCAGATTTGGTCAAAATATTGCAAGGACATGTTCACAAAGTTGTTGGCTTTTTTTTTACATGGTTTTTGGAGCAGATTTTGGTTCAAAATTCACATGAAATCTGCGTCAAATAATTTCTAAATAGGCTTCTTGTTGACTTCGACAAAAACTATGTCAATGGTGCACATTGTGCCGTTTTCTACTTTTTCAGTGTCAAATAGGATGCTAAAATTCTTAAAATAAAAGTAAAATAAAAATGTTAGAGCAGGAAAAAAAAAATTTGTACACAAAAATTGTGGCAAAATATATTTAAAATGCTTTTTTAATGAGAATTTTTCAACCCCCCCAAAAAAACCACCACATAAATCAAATCCTTGTGTCATAGTGACTCGGGGCTCCTAAGCTGTCGCTCATTCTAGGGTGCCCTATGCTATCACTAAGCTCAGGGCTACTGCTAATGGTGAAGCCCTGTTGGTGTGTGTTTTGGCTCACGCCGGACCGTCCCTAGTCTGTGCTGTAACACATACATGCAGATTTTGATTTTCTGTGGAAATGTTGCAGATTTTACCCTTTGCAATATCTTCAATGTCATAAAAGTGCCACAAAAACCACCACCAAAAAAAGAAAACATAGTGCACAGCAATGTAAAAACAACATTGCTTGGCACATGCACGGTCTTTTGTCACTTTTTTAAACCACTACAGGGTTTGGAAACCGTGAAAAAGTTTAAAGACGTAATATGTTCATTCTTTGGGCAGCTTCCTTTACAAGCTGCCTACACTTTATAGTTGAAAGTACAGTGGAACCTTGGCTTATGAACATAATTGGTTCCGGGAGTGCGCTCTTAAACCAAGTTACTCTTATATCAAAGCGAATTATCCCATAGGAAATAATTGAAACGCAGACAATTCGTTCCACAACCCAAAAATATTTACTGTAGTTATACAAACTTATTATAGTAATACAAAATAATGTCCTGTATTCATATAAAATTATTACACTACACTAATACAAAATACTGTACAGTAACAAACATAAAACAAATTAAACTGCACATTAGCTTCCAGTAGAATTGTTGGTGTGCGAGAGGTACAATACAAGCAATGGGCTGCACTGGTTAGCTGAAAGAGTACAATACTGTATCTGTGACGCCCTGGACCCCCAGGGGTAACAGGTCACTACAGACACCACACACACACCCCCACCCCAGTAAGGTACCATCAGTCAACAAAGACCTGATTGCCTCCCTCAGAGTCAGACAGGAACACCAGGTGGGCGGAGTCAGTCAGATAGACATGCCCCCGAGGAGTCTGCTGGCCTGAGGCAGGAAATACAAGCAGAATAAGTTTGGAGAGGTTAGGGAGAGGAGCAAGAGGAGTACAGTTCTGTGAGGGGCCTGAGTTGGAGCCTAGGACCCCCGATCAGTCAGGCAGGCAGACGGTGGTGGCCGCCTGCAGGAGTCCGGGAGGACAGAACTGCGAAATCGTAGGGACCGTGACCGGGTGGTGACCCGCCGAACCCGAACCGGGAGCTAACTTGTTTACACAAGCACCAGGCAGGGTACTCAGACCCCGAGCTAGCCTAGAAGCCACTAGGAGTAGTCAAATTTACTGATTGCGGTCTGGACCTCAGGGGTTCATTCCCACCCAAAGTCCCGATTGACGGCAAAAGCCCATCAATTCCGGATAAGAGCCACCGCCAAGGGCCAGAGATCCACCGGGCCGGCGCCTGCGGGCAAAAGGGGCTCCTGCAGTATCTAAAAGTTGGGGAGCGGACTACCGTTGCTGAAGCATAGGAGTCAAAACACACAATTAGAGGTGCAGGAGAAAGGCGACACCACCACCTTTACTGGGGACTCACGCAGCCAGCTGCGGGCACAGATCTTCACCGAATGTGGTTTACCAGTGACACTGTGTGGTTTAATCGTGAGTACAACAGTGCCATCAGGCACCGCGACACTGCGCCCTGCAACCTCCCTCGGGCTCCGGGACCAACATCCCCTACCCACGGAGAAGTCAACACCTAGCTGCGCCCACTACACCGCTCCCAGGAGCCCCGTACCTTCACGGCAGTGGTGGTGTCCACCATACAATCACCACAACCCGTGGGTGGCGTCACGAACTTTACCTATTCCACCCAAAACCCCTGCGTGCACCACCATTACCTCCTTTCAGAGCGACGTGACCCCGGGTCCATGAGGGGCTCGAACCACCACCCGCAGTACACGAGCACGGATCAGAGCGGCACGGTGGTCGCAGCCGAGGCCGTGGGGCGGTACATATCCACAAATGCAAATTGATAGAAATGCTATATTAGTATATACTGTACTGTGCAATGGTATACTGTATACAGTACATATGTTCATTAAGTTACCTCCAGAGCGGGTCAGAGCGTGGTGAAAGGACAGAACCGGAAGTGTGCATGGTAGGAATTTGCTCTTTTTGCAAAGGATTGCTCTTAAACCAAGTTACACATTTGTAAAAAGCTTTGCTTGTC
Organism: Anomaloglossus baeobatrachus; assembly: GCF_048569485.1. Classification (NCBI taxonomy): domain Eukaryota; kingdom Metazoa; phylum Chordata; class Amphibia; order Anura; family Aromobatidae; genus Anomaloglossus; species Anomaloglossus baeobatrachus. The sequence continues at coordinate 46,857,826 of NC_134364.1, read as the reverse complement.
TTGCAAAACACTCTCAAACCAAGTTACTCTTAAACCAAGGTTCCACTGTACAGGGAAAAGTCACAAAAAAGATGGCAAAGAGACTGACTGCTTTTCTTCTTGGAAGCGGCTTCACAGAGGAATAAACTTGGCCCTGCCACTTGGAATGAAGGCGATGTGTGCACAAATACCTTATGAAAATCCACTTTTTTTTAGCTGTCCTCAAGAGGTTTTGAAATAAATAAAAGTGAATTTCCCTTCTATAAAGCAGCGCCTGATGGAATCTGCTCCAAACTAAACAACGCTCAATCAAAAAACTGCAAAAACACATCAGGAGGAAAAAACCAAAACACTTAAAAAGGGAACCACTCGCCAGGATTTTCATATATAACTTATAGCCAGTGCTATACTGGCACTATCAAGCTGATTCTATACATACCTGTAGTGGTCAGCTCGGATGTTTAGCTTTTGAAATCCAAGAAAGTAAAGTTTATAAAATCTTCAGCTTCTTGAGTGACAGCAGCAGATAATATCTGGGGGCGGATTCATACTTATCCCCTCCCCCTGTTGAAATTAGCTTAAGTATGATACAATCGATTTAGTTTTTCACTAGCAGGACCTGTGTGAGGTCCTACCCATGTGACCAGAAGGGGCGGGGCCTCAGCCAACAGAAAAATGTTGCTTCCTGATATCAGCTTTGTTGCCATCTGGTCACATGGGTATGACCTCACACAGGTCCTGCTAGTGAAAGAGTAAATCGATTGTATAATACTTATGCTAATTCTAACAGGGGGAGGGGATAAGTATGAATCCACCCCACCCAGATATTATCTGATCCTCAGCTGCTGTCACTCAACAAGCTGATGATTTTAAAAACTTTACTTGCTTGCATTTCAAAACCTAAAACATCCGAACTGGCCACTACAGGTTTTAGAGAATCTTCCTGATAGTGCCAGTATAGCACTGGCTTTAGGTTATATACAAAAATCCTGGTGATTGGTTCCCTTTAAAGAAAAGTAACTCCCCAAAAAAGGAGGCTCACCATGCACAGGGAGTTTTCCTAAAATGTGAGTAGTGGAAAAATGCTGCCAGACGTAGATGTGGCCAACGTTTCGATGTCTCCGGAGGGTGCCATGCACAGATGTACCCCACTCCCACTTTCTTTTCACAATCCAGTCCATTTTTACCTTCCGAATTGTGATTATAGGAATCTGGTATATGTGATGGATAGCCATTAACGTGGGAACAGCACAAAGGAGATGACTACTACCGAGACAATCATTTTAATGGACTCCAAGGTCACGTCCAGCTGACTATGTATGTTTACCCTGCACCTGGAACCTGGCACCTTTTACTTCGGTTCTAATGAGTGTAAGGTGGAGAATAGCTGAGATGAAGGGTGAAAAAGTCCTTTGAGAAGCGCTAATCAGGTCAACTGGAGAACAATGGATGCAGATGGGAGTGGAGGGATTAGCAGCGAAACGTAACCTCAGTGTATCTACTTTCATTGGATACAGCTCAGCCGTGCTGTTTCACAGGTGTCTTCATGGCGTAAATATGAAGACGTTCACAGCCTCACATAAGACTCCAGAGCGGTGAGAACGCCTTTGTCATTGCCAGGAGATGGTCTTTATTTAATAATGAATGTCTCGTCACACTCATCCTTCTATAGCCCGTCCCTGTGCATTACACTAACGGATAACTTTACACAGGTCATAATAATCCCTAATGACTGCACATATTATCTTCATTACTTAGCTGGTTGGATAGATACAGTATCTTGTAGTCACACTCAAGACGTGACTAATATCATTTGGCCAGATCAAGATTTTTTTGATATCACAATGAAAAATTAAAAATCTTGCAAATTTCACACTGTTCACTGAGGCTCTCTTTAGACTCTTCCTGTTATTTCAAAAAGCAATACATGCACGTTAGCCACAATAAACTGACCCTGACGCCATGTGATTTATTAAAGCATCTAATGAGCATGCACAGAAATCATAGTGAAGGCTTGTCTGTGAGATCACTTATTGTGATTGGTGGTAGATCTTTTACGGATAAGCTGTGAATAGAGATAGGTATTTATTACCTACCATTGTCACCCTGCCTATGATGATAATGCACCTGCTGAAAACTCTTCTTGAAAGAACAGGAAAAATGGAAATAAAATTGCCCTTGTGACCCATGTGAAAATTGTAAAATTACCAATTTTGTTTTTAACTAAAAATCTTGATAAGAAAAAAAAAAACATTTTTTTTTTAAATAAATACATGTAACACAAAAATCTGATTTGAACGGGGCACTACCATGCTCGGGTGCTCTGTACTCGTAACTAGTGATGAGTGGGCACTACCATGCTTAGGCGCTCGGTACTCGTAACTAGTGATGAGTGAGCACTACCATGCTCAGGTGCTCAGTACTCGTAACTAGTGATGAGCGGGCACTACCATGCTCAGGTGCTCGGTACTCGTAACTAGTGATAAGCGGGCACTACCATGCTCAGGTGCTCAGTACTCGTAACTAGTGATAAGCGGGCACTACCATGCTCAGGTGCTCAGTACTCGTAACTAGTGATGAGCGGGCACTACCATGCTCAGGTGCTCAGTACTCATAACTAGTGATGAGCGAGCACTACCATGCTCAGGTGCTAAGTACTCGTAACTAGTGATAAGCGGGCACTACCATGCTCGGGTGCTCTGTACTCGTAACTAGTGATGAGCGGGCACTACCATGCTCGGGTGCTCTGTACTCGTAACTAGTGATGAGTGGGCACTACCATACTCGGATGCTTGATACTCGTAACTAGTAATGAGCGGGCACCACCATGCTCGGGTGCTCAGTACTAGTAACTAATGATGAGCGGGCACTACCACGTTCGGGTGCTCGGTACTCATAACGCGCAGGTTGGACACTTGGATGGATCACTAATGGAGAGTTGTTCGATGGTCCGCCAAATTGTACAGCCACTTTAGATGTTAGTCTGCTTACCTTAGACTTGAAAGACTGTTGGGGAATTTCTTTCCATGACCAAAAAATATTAACTCTGTAAAAAAAGAAAAACCTTTTGAATTTTCCGGTCTACTCTGGCTGAAAACATCTTTACACATTTTTTATTTTATTTCCATACTTACGTATTACTTCCATTGTTACAATTCTCTCTATAATAATTTTATTTTCAATGAATTTAGCTTGTTACTTCATTTTACGGTATACTGTATATTTTTGAAAAAAGTTGAATAACTGAATCGTTATCTATTGAACACTCATTCTGCTGACTTCCCTTGGAAATAGACCAAGGGTTATTTATTTCTAATATTTTTTTCCTAGTATTAAAAAAAATAAACTTATTGAAATTTGTATAAAGTTTCACATGTGGGGTAGAAAAGTAAATGGACTGTAATTTAAAAAAGTGTTAACAAATGCAAAGTTATTCGATAAAGTGAAAGAAGATCTACAGTCCCCTGTTGCGGTCACTATGCAGTTGACGGAATTGTGCTGTGCAGCTCCGCCAACTCATAACATCCAGCTGCCAGGAAGAGCTGATTGGTGGGGTTACCGGGTGTTTCACCTCACCAATCCGATAGTGATGACCTATCACTAGCATCAATATGAAAGTAGTAGACAATCCCTTTAATTAATTTTTTTGAGAAATTGGACATTTCCGTAAGCCGTGTTTCCTTTTATGCTTCCAACACTGGTGTCGGAACTTTTCGCAACGTTTTCTCTGGGATGGTTCATTAGCTGCAGTGTTGGATTGGTTCATAGCTGGTGGGAAAAAACCCAATAACCCTGATTGGGGTACATAGTTTATGCTAGATCAAAGCATCTGAAAGGTAGGAGGGATGAATCCAGTCCAATAGAAAAGTAATAATATAATATTTATTCATTAATATAGCGCTATTAATTCCACAGCACTTTACATATGTCGCGGGCGGAGGAGCCGCGCTCACTACGCTCGGGTCCGGGGCTGCTGCTGCTCGGTGGCTCGAGCGGTGGGCCGGACCCGGGGACTCGAGCAGCACTCCTCGCCCACGAGTGAAAAGGGGGTGGTTTGTTTGGGGAGATAGTTCGTAACGCCACCCACGGGTCGTGGTGATAATGGGCACCACCGCTGCTGGTGACGGGGATCCCGGGAGCGATGGCAGGGAGCAGCTAGGATGTTGGTTCCCCCTCCGTGGGTAGGGGTTGGTGATCCCGGGGCCCGGTGGTGGTACGGGGAGGCAGGGTAGCTGGGGTGCAGGGTTGCGGAGGCAGCGCGGCGCAATGCCGGATGGCACTGTTGTACTCACTCAAGCACAGATTCACAGAGTCTCTGGTAAACTAAACGGCTGGATGGACGGGTCCCGCAGGCAGCTGCAGTGTCTTTGCTCTCCCCGGACAGGTTGATGGTGGCTATCTTTCCCTGCACCGCTGTAGAATGTATTGACTCCGATGGTTTCCCACTGGTAGTCCGCTCCCCGGCGTGTATGTACCGAAGAAGCCCTTTTTACCCGCAGGCGCTGGCCCTTGGATCTCTAGCCTATGGCGGTGGCTTTTTATCCTCATTGTGTGGACGGTTGCCTTCTGTCGGGTCTTGGGTATGAGGGAACCCCTGAGGTCCCGGTCACTATCTGATTTGACCATTGTCGGCGGCTCCTAGCCTGGTCGAGGTATGATGGCCCTGCCTTTGTGCTTGGTTCAGATCGGCTCCCCGGCTCGGTACCGGCGGGCCACCGCCCGTCCCCGGTCCTACGGTTCCGCTGACCTGCGCCAACTCCTGCAGACGGCCACCACCGTCTGCCGACCTTGCTGACGGTGCCTGGGCTCCGACCCAGACACTAGCAGTTTTCTCCTCTCACTTTCAACTCCACTCCAAACTTAACTAACTGCTTTTTCCCA
>NC_134364.1:46845466-46847966 GCF_048569485.1 Anomaloglossus baeobatrachus | reverse complement strand
ATATCTAACACAGGGGGACTTGTGCAATCTATATAGGGGCCATGGGCAGCACTATGGGGGAGATATCTAACACAGGGGGACTTGTGCGATCTATAGGGACCATGGGCAGCACTATGGGGGAGATATCTAACACAGGGGGACTTGTGCGATCTATATAGGGGCCATGGGCAGCACTATGGGGGAGATATCTAACACAGGGGGACTTGTGCGATCTATAGGGACCATGGGCAGCACTATGGGGGAGATATCTAACACAGGGGGACTTGTGAGATCTATAGGGACCATGGGCAGCACTATGGGGGAGATATCTAACACAGGGGGACTTGTGCGATCTATATAGGGGCCATGGGCAGCACTATGGGGGCGATATCTAACAGGGGGACTTGTGCGATCTATAGGGACCATGGGCAGCACTATGGGGGCGATATATAACACAGGGGGACTTGTGCGATCTATATAGGAGCCATGGGCAGCACTATGGGGGCGATATCTAACACAGGGGGACTTGTGCGATCTATATAGGGGCCATGGGCAGCACTATGGGGGCGATATCTAACACAGGGGGACTTGTGCGATCTATAGGGGCCATACTATGGGGGCGATATATAACACAGGGGGACTTGTGCGATCTATATAGGAGCCATGGGCAGCACTATGGGGGCGATATCTAACACAGGGGGACTTGTGCGATCTATATAGGGGCCATGGGCAGCACTATGGGGGCGATATCTAACACAGGGGGACTTGTGCGATCTATAGGGACCATGGGCAGCACTATGGGGGCGATATATAACACAGGGGGACTTGTGCGATCTATAGGGACCATGGGCAGCACTATGGGGGCGATATATAACACAGGGGGACTTGTGCGATCTATATAGGAGCCATGGGCAGCACTATGGGGGCGATATCTAACACAGGGGGACTTGTGCGATCTATAGGGGCCATGGGCAGCAGCATGGGGGCGTTATCTAACACGGGAACGTGTGCAATCCATAGGGGACCATAGGCAGCACAGGGGAACGTGTGCCATCACAAGGGGGCTATATTCAATATAAGGGGGCCATATCCAGATTAAGGGGGCTAATTTTAGGATGGGGGGCTATGAGGGACATATACCCTATATGATTTGTTAGAGGGACACTGGCATTATAAGATGGACCCCATTTAACATTAAAAAAAAAAAATTCTCTTTTCCTTCACCAAATTTGGGGGTGCGTCTTATAATCAGGTGCGTCTTATAAAGCGAAAAATACGGTATATATCATACAGCAGGGGTCGGGAACCTATGGCTCGCGAGCCAGATATGGCTCTTTTGATGGCCGTATCTGGCTCGCAGACAGGGCTCCTACCTGTCTATGGGCAAATGCCGGGGCCCTGGAGAGCCGGGGGGGCCCACTCGGCCTCGTCAGTTCTCCTGTCCCTTGGCCGGGGCCCACTCGCCTTTATAGTTCTGCTGCCCCCGGCCGAGTTCCGGGGACCGCAGTCCTCGGCAGCAATCTGCGGCGCCGTCACTTTAAGGCGCGCAGACATCCTGTTTTGAATTTCATCTGTGGGCGGAGCTACCGCCTTCTCAGTCCCACAGATGAAGGAGGCGAGCTTCTGTCCGGCGCTGTGTGGGCCCCCTCTCCACCGTGACCTAATCGGGTAAATGCCCTCCCCGCCTCCCCATTATGGGCCCCGGTGAGCTGCTTCTAACCCCCCAGATGTATGCCCTGCCAATCCCCCCCCCCGCCGATGCCGCGGGTGCTGTACCCGCCGAGCCGCGGGTGCAGGCCCCACAGAGCAGCAGAGTTGTGTGTATTTGTCTGTATGTAGCAGAGTTGTATGTGTTTGTCTGTATGTAGCAGAGTTGTATGTGTTTGTCTGTATGTAGCAGAGTTGTGTGTGTTTGTCTGTATGTAGCAGAGTTGTATGTGTTTGTCTGTATGTAGCAGAGTTGTATGTGTTTGTCTGTATGTAGCAGAGTTGTATGTGTTTGTCTGTATGTAGCAGAGATGTGTGTGTGTGTTTGTCTGTATGTAGCAGAGTTGTGTGTGTTTGTCTGTTTGTAGCAGAGTTGTGTGTGTTTGTCTGTTTGTAGCAGAGTTGTGTGTGTTTGTCTGTATGTAGCAGAGTTGTGTGTGTGTGTTTGTCTGTATGTAGCAGAGTTGTGTGTGTTTGTATGTAGCAGAGTTGTGTGTGTTTGTCTGTTTGTAGCAGAGTTGTGTGTGTCTGTTTGTAGCAGAGTGTAGTACCATTGTTTCAGTCCAGTTGTGGCTTTATACAGCAGGGAGGAGCATTCCTTGCTGTACTAAGTGAACATTGGAGCGATTGATCTGTCAATGGCCCTTTAAAAACATATTGTACGGCTCTCGCGGAATTAAAATTAACATGTTGCAATCAAAGCAGACTTTTTTTCATTTGGGAGCGGGGTAGTCTTATACAGTGAGTATATCCCAAATTCTATATTTTTAGGGCAGAAGTTGGGGGTCGTCTTATACGCCGGCATATACGGTAT
>NC_134364.1:46690466-46840466 GCF_048569485.1 Anomaloglossus baeobatrachus | reverse complement strand
GAGAGAGGCTGATGCTGCGGGAGGCTCGGAGGAGAGAGGCTGATGCTGAGGGAGGCTGATGCTGGGGGAGGCTGGGAGGAGGGAGGCTGATGCTGAGGGAGGCTGATGCTGGGGGAGGCTGGGAGGAGAGAGGTTGATGCTGGGAGAGGCTGGGAGGAGAGAGGCTGATGCTGCGGGAGGCTCGGAGGAGAGAGGCTGATGCTGAGGGAGGCTGATGCTGGGGAGGCTGGAAGGAGAGAGGCTGATGCTGGGGGCGGCTAGGAGGGGGGGGAGGCTGGGAGGAGGGAGGCTGATGCTGAGGGAGGCTGATGCTGGGGGAGGCTGATGCTGGGGGAGGCTGGGAGGAGAGAGGCTGATGCTGGGGGAGGCTGGGAGGAGGGAGGCTGATGCTGAGGGAGTCTGGGAGGGGGGAGGCTCGGAGGAGAGAGGCTGATGCTGAGGGAGTCTGGGAGGGGGGAGGCTGGGAGGAGAGAGGCTGATGCTGGAGGAGGCTGGGAGGAAAGAGGCTGATGCTGAGGGAGGCTGATGCTGGGAGAGGCTGATGCTTCGGGAGGCTCGGAGGAGAGAGGCTGATGCTGGGGGAGGCTGGGAGGAGAGAGGCTGATGCTGGGAGAGGCTGGGAGGAGAGAGGCTGATGCTGGGAGAGGCTGGGAGGAGAGAGGCTGATGCTGGGAGGAAAGAGGCTGATGCTGAAGGAGGCTGATGCTGGGGGAGACTGGAAGGAGAGAGGCTGATGCTGGGGGAGGCTGGGAGAAGAGAGGCTGATGCTGTGATGCTGAGGGAAGCTGGGGGAGAGAGGCTGATGCTGGGGGAAGCTGGGGGAGAGAGGCTGATGCTGGGGAAAGCTGGGGGAGAGAGGCTGATGCTGGGGAAAGCTGGGGAAGAGAGACTGATGCTGGGGAAAGCTGGGGAAGAGAGACTGATGCTGGGGGAAGCTGGGGGAGAGAGGCTGAAGCTGGGGGAGGCTGGGGGGAGAGAGGCTGAAGCTGGGGGAGGCTGGGGGGAGAGAGGCTGAAGCTGGGGGAGAGGCTGCTGGTGAAGGCGGGGGAGAGCGGCTGCTGCTGGGGGAATGGGAGAGAGGGGCCAATCCTAGAGACAGAGGACAAGGGTTGAGGGATAGTGCAATGACAAAATCGATGGGGGGGGGGAGTGTAAGGACTCAGAATGAGAGGGGGGCAGCATTGGGAGTTCATTATGGAGAAGGGGCAGCATGTGTGGGCTCAGTATGGAGTGGAGCAATGTAGGGGAGTAAATATCAAGAGTGGGGTAGTGTGTGTGTGGGGGAGGTGTCTCAGCATAAGCATTAGTGTGGTGGTCTTAGTATGATGAATGGGGCAGCATGGAGATGTCATTATGGAAAAGAGGAAGGCAGCATTAGGAGCTCATGGAGAGGGGATGGGACATTGTGAGGAGGGAACAGCATGCATGGGACATTGTGAGGAGGGAACAGCATGCATGGGACATTGTGAGGAGGGGGCAGCATGCATGGGACATTGAGGACGGAGCAGCATGCATGGGACATTGTGAGGAGGGGGAAGCATGCATCGGACATTGTGAGGAGGGGGCAGCACGCATGGGACATTGTGAGGAGGGGGCAGCACGCATGGGACATTGTGAGGAGGGGGCAGCACGCATGGGAAACTGTGAGGAGGGAGCAGCATGCATGGGACATTGGGAGGAGGGGCAACATGCATGGGACATTGTGAGGAGGGGGAAGCATGCATGGGACATTGTGAGGAGGGGGCAGCATGCATGGGACATTGTGAGGAGGGGGCAGCATGCATGGGACATTGTGAGGAGGGGCAGCATGCATGGGACATTGTGAGGAGGGGGCAGCATGCATGGGACATTGTGAGGAGGGGGGCAGCATGCATGGGACATTGTGAGGAGGAGGCAGCATGCATGGGACATTGTGAGGAGGGGGCAGCATGCATGGGACATTGTGAGGAGGGGGAAGCATGCATGGGACATTGTGAGGAGGGGGAAGCATGCATGGGACATTGTGAGGAGGGGGCAGCATGCATGGGACATTGTGAGGAGGGGGCAGCATGCATGGGACATTGTGAGGAGGGGGCAGCATGCATGGGACATTGTGAGGAGGGGGCAGCATGCATGGGACATTGTGAGGAGGGGGCAGCATGCATGGGACACTGTGAGGAAGGGGCAGCATGCATGGGACACTGTGAGGAGGGGGCAGCATGATGTGAGGTCAATGTGCAGATCATATTTCATAATTGAGGAAGGTGTGGTGGGTATAATTTATAAGGGAGGGCAGTGTGTAGTTTATTAGGGGCAGTGTGACAGTCACAGTATATAAGTGGGGACGGTGTGGTGGGAATATTTTATACTCATGCTATGTTTTGATGTGCCCGTGGTGATCCCCATTGGGGGGGGGTTAGTGCCCTTCGTTTCTCATTGATACTTTTTCAAGTGTTTTACAGAGTAGATCTGCCTTAAACAGATGTCGTGTGCGAAAACTCAGTGTTACGTTGTCACTAAGGGGCGCGACCACTTAAAGTGCCTAGGGCAGCACGAAGGCAAAATACAGCCCTGAGTGCCAGTAACATCAAAACACAAACATCCCCAGTTTCCCTCTCCCAATCGATTGTGACTGACTAGTTTGGAACCCAATGGATGGCCACCCAGTGGTGGAGCCGATCCAGTCCACTAGACGACAACCAGGGGGGAGGAGTGAGACAGCAGGACAGTCTGTAGTGACAGTTGTAAGAGACAGACGTGTCTTCAGATAGGGTCATGTAGCAGTGACCTATCTGGTGAAGGGGAGAGGTTGCCAGGGAGGGTACGACAAGGAACCCCTGTAACCATAGCACCGACGAGGCACAGGGCCCTAGGTCAGGCGAACGCTTCAGGCTACCTGACAAATACCTGCACAGTGAGGAGACTATCCAGGACCTCATTGACCCAAGAATCCAGGGGCATCAGCAGTAATGAGAGAGCCAGGGATCGGAACAGGACACCGACCTTACAGGGTTTACACTGCCCGCCGTATGGACCAGAGACTGAACGACCAACAGAAGGGGACCCCCAGACAATCCAAGCCACGAGGTTCCACTAACCAGTGAGAAGTGCAGGGGAAAGAAGTCACCAGGTTACCACACCGGCACTGGGACTAAAGGGACCAGTGGTCGAAACCAGCTGTCCTCAGTGAACCAGCATTACCACTGCTGTGAGTAAACACCAGTTGCTCTGCATTCCCATCGTGTGGTCTCCCTTCTTTCCACACCGAACTCCATCATTCACCCCCTGGGGCTCGGCCCTACTTGCGGAGGGCCCAACATCCAAGCTGCCATCACCACCAGCCCCAGTGTCAATAGACTGTGCAGTGGCGGCTCCATCTACCTAGCCGCAACCCGCAAGTGGCATCACAACATAAACTCTTTAATCTCCCCTGTATATAACTCCCTTTTCAAGCAACCTCCATGGTCACAGAACCGGGTATCATCCATTTCACACCCGTGACACAGCATCCCTGTACATATACGGCCCGGGACAGAGTACCCCATAGCCCTGGGGTGAGTCATATAAAAACTGTCACATACCTACCAGAATCACTGACGTGTGAAAGAGGCCTAAAGGTGTTGGACCGGCGAAGCACGTTTTCAGATCTAAACCCTATTGAGCATCTATGGGGCCTCCTCAAACGGAAGGTGGAGGAACGCAAGGTGTCTAACATCCACCAGCTCCACGATGTTGTCATGGAGGATTGAAGAGGTTCCAGTGCTCCTTTGAAGCTCTAGTGAACTCGATGCTGACCAGGGCTAAGGCCATGCTAAAGAATAATGGAGGCCACACAAAATATTGACATTTTGGGCACAATTTGGCCAGTGGTTTAGACATTTGAGGGCACTAAATTTACAGCGTTATACAAGCTGTACACTGACTACTTTATATTGTATCAAAGGGTCATATCTTCAGTGTTGTCTCATGAAAAGATATAATAAAATGTTTACAAAAATGTATGGGGTGTACTCACTTTTGAGAGATCCTGTATGATTTCTATTCATGGACAAACCCTTTAAGTGCTTTACATCTGCAATTTTCTTGCTTAGTGCTGCTGTTTTGTTTGTTTAGTAGTCCGCACCTAGCACCATCTGCTAAAAGTCAACTCTAAATTGTTTTTTTTTCACCTTGCTGGATCTTGGCAACAGGTTTTTCCGGAGCAAAGAACACAATTAAAAATCCACATATTTATGTTCTCTCTGCCTGGATACTCAGTCTTGCCTCAAAGCTGTTAAAGCTTGCAATATTTTTCCTTCAAAATGTGCAAAAACTCCCTCAGCACATAATGTGTGGATTACACAGCTTGTAAAACTGGCACCTTGCGGACATGAGTGTTTCAGGTAGATAGTAACACATTTATACATATCTCCATCTGTTCATCTTCCTGCTCCATGCACACAATTGCAAACATATGACTCAGTTGTCAATAGATATATCCTAGATGCAAGATGTAAGTTTGTTTTTCTTCTTCTCTCCAGATGCCGCTTATGTTTTGTAGATTAAACAATTTTTTTTTATTGGGGAAACTGGGATTTTGGGGAGGAAGTTTTAACTCGTAAAATACTTTTTTTTTTTAAAAAAAATAATTTACTAGTCCCCCAAGAGGACTTGAACATACAATGCTAGGATCACATTGGCATATGTAGCGTTATGCATTACCTAGTGTGTCAGTGTTGTCGATGGGCTGTAGAGTATGGCAGACCCTCAAACCAATATTTGGAGTTTTAAGGATTTTTAATTGATGATCTATTCTTGGGTCCGTTCAGATGAATGGGATGAACCGCAATACAATGAATAGTCACATTTGTATGAGTATTATTATGCTGGAATAGTAGACCATAGGTCCTGGTGTCATGTTAGGTACGGGGATGTGCCAAGCAAAATGGCGAAAGGGGAGGTAAACCCTGTGTCTAGGGAAAGGGAAGACGGTGACCTCTGACCAAACCTACTGCTGGTCCCTCATCACCACTCTAGATAGGTTACGCACCTTTGCGCCAAGCTGGATACCTGACCCTAGGTATCCCTAGTGCTGGACCCTAAATAGGGAACGGATGGAATGAGCTCTTCATCAAACCCACTAAACACTATAAAAGATACAAGGAGGACACACGGGGGGGAAATGCATGAACTACTTATCTACAGAAGACACCGGTAGGAGTTCAGCAAACTTTTCAGCAACAATACCACAGAGGAGTACAAGCCACCTGCTTGCAACCAAGGCTTGAATTAACTGAATAATATCACCAGCACCAGTTCCAGGAAGGAAGGGGTAGTTAAGCATCAAGAGAATACTGATGATCAGCAGCTGGGTAGAAGTCAAAGCTCCTGCTGGGTCCAAAAAGGAGGGAGATGAATCCAAAAGGAAAGCTACCTATACCAATGAATACTGACAGCAGGAACAATGGAAAGTCAGGGAGCATTATGCACAGCCAAACGCTGTGACCTTCTATGGCCAAAAACCACATGACTGTGTCACCAGTGACACCTGGGTAGTGATGAGCGAGCATGCTCATGTGACGCCCCTGGACTATCAGGTCATCACAGGGTACTGCACAAACTGCCCTCCCATGCAGTATTCCACCTCCCTCTTGGTTCTGGGTCCCTACTTAAGTGGTGTTGTCTCCATCAGCGAATCAAAACCCTAGAGACACCCTGCACCACACCCAACTAACACACCAGTGGATGGCTTGAGAGGAATAGAGTCGCCCACCGAGGGGGTTGGGAAGGGGAGGTGAGGAAGTGTAGTCAGTTGAGTTGAGGAGAGTCAGTGAGTGGGGAGGGAGAAGGAGAGTAGCACTCGAGCGGAGAGGAGCTCAGAGGAGGTAGGGAGTGGGACTCCCGAAGAAACGGCTTAGGTTGCAGACGGTGGTCTGGGCCTAGAGGGAGTCGGACCCCCGGTCGCAGGGTATCGTGGCAAGATGCTTGGGCTCGTCAAGGAGGACGGCCGGCAACCTGGCCCCATAACCAGTTCAGGACCGAAGGCACAACAAGGTACACGGAAACTAGGTCGGGGAGTAGCTTCAGGCAACCTGACAATTCACCTGAGGAGAACGGAGCCTTCACGATCCGTTCCCACCCGTTCCAAAATCGGGGCATTAGCGCAACGAGGGGGAATAGGGCTTTCCAACTAAAAACGGTAAAGAAAATCCCAAGCATGAGCCCTGAGAGCAAGCTCCCTTACTTAGCCATAGTGGGGAGCAGGGCTTGGCTAGTTTCAAGCTACCGGGCCCACAAGTTCAAGTCAAACTAAGTGCCAGGAGGCAGATTACGGATCACCAGGCAGCACCATTGGGGATGGGACCCGGACGAGCTCCCCTCAGCGGCAGCGCTACCCAGAGACTTGGTTTACCCGGTTGTCGGTGTCTGATTATGGACTGAGTGAGTACGAGAGTGACCCATTCATCCCCACGGCACTTCCTACCTTTCACCGGAGTCCCGGGGCATCCCCCTACCCGTGGAGGGTTCCAACACCATGCTGCCCCGTTCCATCATCCCCGGGTACTCCTGTGACGCCCTGGGCAAGCTAGGGGTCACAGGTCATCACACCCTACATCCCAGTTAGGAACACCAAAGCTACTAAAATCCTTGTTGCCTTCCTCCAGGGGCTGATGTTCACACCAGGGGGTGGGCCAGGCGGTTGGCTCCGTCCACCGAGGAGTACACAGCCCTGGAGGCGGGAAGAACCAGGCAGTCAGCTCAGGGAAGAGCTTGAGAACAGAGTCAAGTGAGGGAAGTGGAGGAGTAAACAGTGGAGTGGTAGAGGAGCTAAGTGAAGTGGAAGTGAAGTAGTAGTGGAGCAAAGAAGAAAAGGAGTAAAAGTGAGAGTAGAAAAGCCTGAAGTAGTCCAGCTGTGTGCAGGACAGAGTCAGCAAGGTCAGCAACGGTGGTGACAGTCTGGAGGGGGACTGCTCGGAGGTTGCTGGAAGGACCGTGGACGGGTAGTAGCCCGGCGGTCTGGAGCAGTATACGAAGAACAGTCAGCACCAGGGCAGGGGCCTCTCGGACCCCGGCAAGGCTAGGAGTCGCCATAATTTGCCAAATCCGTCAGTGAAGGGGACGTCTGTCTCCAAACAGCCAAGTCCCGATTGAAGGCAACAGTCCGACCGTAACGGAGAGACACCGCCACCGCCAGGGCACTAGTCTCTCAGGGCCAGCGCCTGCGGGCAAAGTAGGGCTCCTCCGGCCCATATCCAAGTCGGGGAGCGTGTTACCGGTGGGAACCCATCGCTACCAACAACGAAACATAAGGTGCAGGTCAAAGGGACATCACCGTCACCTACTGGGAAAGCAAGTGCAGCCGTCCGTGGGAACAGTCTTTCCAGCCGTGTGGTTTACCGAAAAACTGTGTCAACATCTCAGGCTGAGTGAGTACCACAGTGCCGCAAGGCACAGCGCTGCCCCCGCGTCCCTGCATCCCCCACCTCTTCACTGGGCCCCGGGATCACCAACCCCTACCCACGGCTGCTCCATACCATCCTTCCCGGGAGCCCCATACAGAGCAGCGGTGGTGCTAACAAATCACCACAACCGTGGGTGGCGTCACGGACAATAACCAACCCCCACACCCAAAAACAACCCCCCTTTCACTCACGGGCGAGGAGCGCCGCTAGAGTCCCCGGGATCCGGCCCACCGCTCGAGCCACCGAGCAGCAGCAGGCCGCAGCAGCCGCGGCAGCCGGACCCGAGCAGCAGTGGGAGAGCGCGGCGTCCCCTCCTCCGCCCGCGATACTCCCAATAGCAGCGGTGGTATTCCTAATTACCAGACACCACGGGTGGCGTCACAAACTATAACTCCCCTGTAAATACCCCCCCCTTTTCATTTGAGTGGCCGCACGACCCCCAGGTCCGGTGACCCTCGAGCCACAGTGAACCCAGATCCGAGCAGCGCAGCTGCTTCCACGGGGGCGGTACACTCACACTGGTCGTTACTCGATTGAGCATCGGGTTGATGTGACTTGACTTGAGTACCAAGTATAATGGAAGTCAATGAGAAAATCAAGCATTTTCAAACTCAGATGTTCGAGGCTCGATTGAGTAACGAACAGTTGTGAGCATGCTCGCTCATCACTAGTCCTGCGCTGTTTCCAAGACTTGGCTCCTCTAGTTCCTGTGCCCTGCTGTGTCTTTAAACAACACCATCAGCATTAATAACTAGGTGCTACCATTCCCGTTATCAAAGTGCTAAACGCTACACACTGGCACTAATATAAATCGCTAACAGTATCAGGCTATGTTGTGAAACATCTTCTTGGCAAGGAGAATGGTAACTCCCAGTTGTCAGTTGGGTTTCAGCTGCACAGACTTTCTGACACAAGACTTTAGACATGGCAAAAAAGAGGTGACATTTTATTCATCCACTTTTCTTATCTCCTCCATCTGGCCCGGATCTCTAATATGACTTCTTTGTGACTGCCCAGCTTGCTGCTCAATCATCTGTGGCCACTGGCTTCTGCAAACACTCCCAGTCTCTATTGGTCAGAGAGGAGACCCCTAAATTATTTTCAGAACACAACCAAAATATAAAAGACCAAAACCACTAAACAAATACAAACCCCAGACAAGAACCATTAAATAAATACAAAATCCTGATAAGAACTTGGAGCCCTAAACCTTCCTATATTATAATCTGTGCTTCCATCCAAACCAACTAAAATCTATACTTGCCAACAGTCCGAAATACTGGGAGCCGATGCACAGCAGATGTGGTTGTTTTGTGGATGTTTTAGGATGTTTCTGAATAAGGGGTGATTAGACTGGATCCCAGGCCTTTTTTTTACCTACTTAATTAAATACGGTAATTAAAAAAAAAAAAAAATGGCTTAAGTTCTGCCCTATTTTTGATAACCAAGCCAAGGTAAAGCAGTCAGCTGGGGACTGGTAATATCAGGATGGGAACAGATATGCTTATTTGGCTCTTCCCAGCCTAAAAAATAGCAGCCCGCAACTGGCCCAGAAAAGGCTCATCCATTAGATGCGCCAAATCTGGTGCTTTACCTGGCTCTTTCTGATTGCCCTGGTGCGGTTAAAATGTGAGTAATTGTTTTTGGAGTTTATGTCAGTTGTGAATTGACAGTTAACATCAAGCCCAGGAGTTAGTAATGGGGAGGAGTCTATCGGACACCATGCATTGCTAACCTGGCAAATGAATGGTTAAAAAAAAAACAACACAGGAAAAAATACTTTATCAAAAAGAGCGTGGAACCCACAATTTTTTTTTAAACGTTTTCTTTATTTAAAGGCTGCTTTACACCTATCAATTTATCGTGCGATCGCACCCGCCCCCATTGTTGGTGTGGCACGGGCAATTTGTTGGCCGTGTCGCACAATCCTGTAACCCCCCCCCCGTCACACGTACTTACCTTCCAAACGACCTCGCTGTGGGCGGTGAACATCCACTTCCTAGACGGGGAGGGACGTTAGTCGTCACTGCGACGTCACAAAGCAGCCGGCCAATAGAAGTGGAGGGGCGGAGATAAGCGGGACGTAAACATCCCACCCACCTCCTTCCTTCCGCATTGCCGGCAGGACGCAGGTAAGCGGTGTTCATCGTCCCCGGGGTGTCACACGGAGTGATGTGTGCTTCCACGAGAACGATGAACAACAGAACGTTCGATTTTTAGAAATTGAGCGACGTGTCAGCGATGAACGAGAAGGTGAGTATTTCTGCTCGTTCACCGCTGTTACATGCTACGATATAACTAACGAAGCCGGATGTGCGTCACTTACGACGTGACCCCGCCGACACATTGTTAGATATATCATAGCCCGCTTTACACTAATACAGCTGACTGACAAGCAAACACATACGCAGGCACAGAGGGTGAGCGGCATGTATAGCAGTCTGACTGCAACCAACCAGAGATGTTCGCACATAAGATGAGTGGGGGAAAAAGGGAATATTCATGTAGTTTAATGAGAGAACCAGAAAAGAGTCTAACTGCTGCTTTATCTTCAGGGAAACACAGTATGTATAATTTTCCTGCTCTTACCCCCATTTTGCGGTCTTCTGCAGCCCCCTAGCCCTTACTACGATCATTTGAAAGCCATTTTTTTTTCCAACACAGAAATTCAGGACCACATTGACTTGTATGGGGTTCGTTGTTCAGAATCAAGTTTCGGTCAAGTCCTGTTACTGAACTTTATTATAAAGCCCGCCGAACCCGAACAGCCATGGGTCCACTCATCTCTACTGCTCTAGCAAGGTCAAAGTGTACCCAAAAGTTGTCGTCATCTTACTAGAAGGAAGAAAAGTAACTAGCGGCACATCTGTAGGCTGTTTGTATACTGTTTGCATTTTCTCTACATTTGTAGCTGTGTTGTAGTGTTCCTGGCCCCGAATGAGTATATGAAAATTATTGAAAAAGTCAGAGTTACTCCGAGCAGAGATGTGTATCAACAACTGTGTGTAATTTGCAGCAATTTAGGAGAACAAGTCATATATAAATCATATGACCCTTCTGTTACAAAGTGCTTTGTGAGAGTCTTGTTGTAGCTTGTGTTGCCTCCGGACACAGCTGTCACTTGATGTTCTTGAACTGACGACACACGTTGTATACAGCTACAGTACAAATTGGCACCAGCGTTGGATATATTGTATCACCGTACACATCATATCACATTGTTGCATTTGCGGTTCTATATGTTCTTATGCATTGTTGAAGTGAATGGTAGCATTACCAGGCACAAACTTGGGACAAAGGTATCCCAGTTTATAGGGATACTGATTTTTTTGCCCCTAAAAATAAATACACACAGTGCAATTCATTGCGCTTTTTTTCTGCTCTCAATTGTATAGGTAAAAAACAAAACAAAAAAAAAAACCACAAAACAACTAATAAAAACAATTGAAATTTTTTCACAGATCCACGATAATTTTGATTCGACACTATGAATATTGGACAGGTCTCCACTAGTGATGAACGAGCAGTCGGATGCTTGGATGGGTAAGACTCGAGTACCTGAGTAAAATAGAAGTCAATGGGAAACTTGAGCATTTCTCTGGACAAAATGCTCGAGTTTACCATTGACTTCCATTATACTCGGGTAATCAAGTTGAGCCCATACAAGCACCCGAGCATGGTAGTGCCCGCTCATCACTAGTTACGAGTACTGAGCACCCGAGCATGGTAGAGCCCGCTCATCACTAGTTACGAGTACTGAGCACCCGAGCATGGTAGTGCCCGCTCATCACTAGTTACGAGTACCGACCACCCGAGCATGGTAGTGCCTGCTCATCACTAGTTACGAGTACTGAGCACCCGAGCATGGTAGTGCCCGCTCATCACTAGTTACGAGTACCGAGCACCCGAGCATGGTAGTGCCCGCTCATCACTAGTTACGAGTACTGAGCACCCGAGCATGGTAGAGCCCGCTCATCACTAGTTACGAGTACTGAGCACCCGAGCATGGTAGTGCCCGCTCATCACTAGTTACGAGTACCGACCACCCGAGCATGGTAGTGCCTGCTCATCACTAGTTACGAGTACTGAGCACCCGAGCATGGTAGTGCCCGCTCATCACTAGTTACGAGTACCGAGCACCCGAGCATGGTAGTGCCCGCTCATCACTAGTTACGAGTACCGAGCACCCGAGCATGGTAGTGCCCGCTCATCACTAGTTACGAGTACTGAGCACCCGAGTATGGTAGTGCCCGCTCATCACTAGTTACGAGTACTGAGCACGGTAGTGCCCGTGACTCGCCCACCCCAGGGCTATGGGACACCCGGTGCCGGGCCGGACTAGTCCAGGGGTTGTCAGTGGTGGCGGGGCCCGACTCCGTGGCCCTGGTGGGTGTCAGTTTAAATATGGCTGGTGACTTGGGAGCAATTAAAGTATTTGTTTCGTGACGCCACCTGTGGTTTGCGGCTATTAAGCTGCCGCTGCTGTGTGAGGCTTCCGGGGTGATGATATGGCAGCAATGGTGGTACTGCTCCCCACAGGTGGAGCGGTGCCCCAGGGACACTGTTGGTGCTCGTGAAAGTCTATGGTGTTGTGTGGATAACACGGTGCAGGGCCGACAGGTGATGAAAGAAACAGGCACAAACAACAGTCTCTTTACGTTCTCCTCTTTTACTTTAAGAACAGTCCAGTCCTGGGAGACCGTCACAGGTGGTGAAGGGGATCCGGTTGGCCTGGAAGTACTTGGGGTGATCTTTTTGGCCAGCTGAGTATGAGGCCTACTCCTGTTCTTTTCTTTACTAATATAGGACCCTGCTCTCTGGATTTAGCAATGGCCCTCTTGCTGCTGGGACCGGTGGTACGTCCCTTTCCCTCAGTGGTAGGCTGCACAGGCCCTCTCTGGTGCTTCTCTGCTGGAGTCCACACCGGGCCCTGATGAGGCAGCTGTACCTTCGGGCTGTTATGGGCCAGGTGCTTGCAGCTCTCCTGCCCTTCGGATTCGGCTACCAGGAAGTATTTTAGGCCCTGGTGGCCACAGACTCCGATGTCCGAGTCATTTCTGTGCCTCTCTGCTACTCCTGCTTCCCTGGGCCAAGCTGCTCCAGCTCTAGGCCCCAGATCCACAGGACAGCACACTCTGCGTCTGCTTGCTATCACTTCTCTCCACAGACTGAACACTACTTCCTCCCTCAGGTCAGACTTAAGGAATGCTCCCTGGAATTCCAGGTTCAGAGCTCCCCCTGCTGGCCGGAGGGAGAACTGCGTTGGATGTTAAACTTACTGGCCAATGGACCTCCCAATTACCTCCAGGCTCAGCATTAACCCTTTGGAAGGGCAATGCTGTTGTGGCGACCAGGTCCTGGGGCGCCACACCCGCTCATCACTAGTTACAAGTACCAAGCACCCGAGCATGGTAGTGTTTGCTCATTACTAGTTACAAGTGCTGAGCACCCGAGCATGGTAGTGCCCGCTCATCACTAGTTACAAGTGCTGAGCACCTGAGCATGGTAATGCCTGATCACCACTAGTTACAAGTACCAAAGCATGGTAATGCTCACTCTTCAGTAGTTTCATGTACCAATTACCCAAGCATTGTAGTGCCCGCTTATCAGTAGTCCCCACGATTTTGCACGGACCAGTCAGTTGTCAAAAAAACAGGAGTGTGAACAGCCTCAGACTATTCCCATTACAAGTGTTATCTATGAAAAACACTGTTAGGGTTCATTCAGGTGTACGTTTTTCGCATAAGAGTTCCAAGTTTGGAGGATAGAGGGGGTATCTTTGTTTAGATCAGCAAGTACCCAGGATCACTGGTGGTTGATTGCAACCAAGAGCTTTATGAAGACCTCCAAGCCCACCAGAAGCATGGGAAAATGGTTTGCCCATTAGCATTTGTCTTAGTTGAATAAGGTGTAATAAAATAAAGTGTTCTCTACAAAAATAAACCTTTGTTTCAGTACGCAAAATATTCCATAGTAAATAAAACAGTTAAAAAACCAAACCAGTAATGGCTACATCCATTATGACATAGTGAATAGATGAACAATTTATTGAAAACTGTATAGCATCTTTGTTGTTGTTTTTTTCTCATTCCCATGAACCAAGTAGTAACAATTAAAAGGAGTTATCCAGTGAATACACGTGACATCTTATAGATCGGTCAGAGTTCCACCGATCAACTGAACGTTTTGTCCCAGTTATCCATATTAAAAACAAAGCAGCAGTGCGCAAACTCCGCCAGTCCGTAAGGAGCTAATGGAAAAAGCCGAGTGCAGTGCTGTGCGGCTCCATAAAAAAAAAAAAAAAAAAAAGAAAAAAAAAAAAAGAAGAATGGTGCAGCATTGAGCATGTGTACCGGCCCCAGCATCAGCAGCTAAGACTGCTCGGATCCGGATCCGCGGTGGCTCGAGGGGGGCTCCGGACCCGGGAGCAGTCGTGCGGCCACTCGAAATGAAAGGGGGGTATTTACAGGGGGTTGTATGTTTAGAGTTCGTCACGCCACCCACGGTGTGTGGTAAGGTGGCGTACCACCGCTGCTGTTGGGAGCGCCCGGTGGCGATGGAATGGCAGCCAGGTGTTTAACCCCTCCGTGGGTAGGGGTAATGCCCCGAGGCTGGGTGATGGTAGTGAGGGGATAACCGTTGGGGAGGAAAGGGTCACCGCGTACTCACTCAGTCGAATAACGCTGACACCGACAACTTGTAAACCGAAATTCTAAGCACCGCTGCAGCAGGGAGGGAACATGCCTGGATCCCGTGCCCGATGGTGTTGCTTGTTAGCCTGTGACCTTTCACTTGGCACCTTCTTTACTGGTTGGCCCCGGTAGTATAGAACTAGTCAGGTCCCGCTCACCCGTATGGCTAACGGAGTGAGCTTGCTCTCAGGATTCACGCTTGGGATTTTCTGGACTGTATATTGGGAAAGTCCTATCCCCCTCGTTGCGCTAGTACCCCGATTTTGGAGCGGGTGGAGAACGGATCTTGAAGGCTCCGTCCTCGTCGGGTGAATTACCAGGACGCTTGAAGCTACTTCCCGGCCTAGGGTGCACGTACCAAGTCGTGCCCTGGCCCCTGCCCATAGATAGCTCAAGGCCTCCGGCTGCCCTCCTTGGCAGTCCCGTGCCCCTTGACACGATCCCCTGCGACCGGGGTTCCAGCTCCTACCAGGCCCAGACCAACGTCTGCCACCTAGTCTTAGCAAGGAGCACAGCTCCTGACCTCCTCCAACTGACTTGTGGCCTCTCCTCACGAGAGTCACCACTCAACTGCCTGCTCCTGAACCTCCCTAACCAACCCCCCAAGTGGGCGGGCCTACTCCCTTCAGGCTACCCATTGGTGTGTCTGGTGGGTTGGTGCAGAGTTTTTCTAGGATTTTGATTAGCTTGTTCTTAGCAACACCAAAGGTCAGGGACCCGTAACCAAGGAGGATGTGGATTCTGACTGAAGGGCAGTTTGCACAATAACCTGTGACAACCTGATAGGCCAGGGCTTCACACATGTGTCGCGGGCAGAGGGGACGCGCTCGCCATGCTCGGGTCCGGGGCTTCTGCTGCTCGGTGGCTCGAGCGGTGGAGCGGACCCGTGGACTCGAGCAGCGCTCCTCACCCGTGAGTGAAAAGGGGGGGTGGTATGTTTAGGGAGATTGTTCGTGACGCCATCCACGGGACGTGGTGATGATGGCACCACCACTGCTGATAACGGGAGAGGTGGTAGGGTGCAGCTGAGATATTGTCCCCTCCGTGGGCAGGGGTTGGTGATCCCGGGGCCCGATGGTGTAACGGGAAGGCCGGATGGCTGGGGTGCAGGGACTGCGCGGCGCGGTGCCGGACGACACTGGAGTACTCACTCAGACAATCACTGACAGAGTCGTAGGTAAACCAAAACGGCCGGATGGACGGATCCCGCAGCCGGCTGCAGTGTTGTTGCTGTGCCCTCCCCAGATGGCTGATGGTGGCTGTCTTTCCCTGCACCTCTGAGAATGTTCCTGACTCCTGTGGTTGCCCACTGGTAGTCCGCTGCCCGGCATATAGGTGCCGTAGGAGCCCGTTTTGCCAGCAGGCGCTGGCCCTTGGATCTCTAGCCTGTGGCAGTGGCTGTATATCCTCTCTGGGTGGACGGTTGCCTTCAATCGGGACTTGGTTGTTAGGAAACCCCTGGGGTTCCTGTCACATTCGGATTTGACTATTAACGGCGGCTCCAAGCCTGGTCGGGGTCCGATGGCCCTGCCTGTGTGCTTAGCTTCACTCCGTTCCCCGGTCCGGTACCGGCGGGCCGACGCCCGACCCCGATCCTTACAGCTCTGCGGAGTTCCACCAAATCCTCCAGACGGCCACCACCGTCTGCCAACCTTGCTGTCAGTGTCTGGGCTCCAACCCAGACACCTGAAGTGTTCACTCCTCTCACTTTCACCTCCAAGACTAATCTGACACTTTTCCCGCCTCCAGGCCTGTGAACTCCTCGGTGGGTGGGGCCAACCACCTGGCTCCGCCCCTCCTGGTGTGGACATCAGACTCTGGAGAGAGGCAACAAGGGTTTTTGATTGACTGTTGTAACTGTCTAGGGTGGGGGTGTGTGTGTTGGTATGTATGTGACTACCTGGCTAGTCCAGGGCGTCACATGCACACTGCTGCTTCACTCTCAAAGTACTCTGCGGTGCTGATATGTGTGGATCTCAGTGTTTAGACCCCTCCCCCGCCACCACACAACTAATTTGCAAGTTATTGGCAACTTATCTTCACTGAGCAATCCCTTTAAAGAAGATGTCTCACACGTGCTGGAGACACGAACACACATAGACCCATTAAATTCAATGAGTTTGCGCACTCATCCGTGTTTTCACATGGACCGTGTGGAGCACCAGCGTGTCACGTGTGTGTGTTCTCCACATGACATGTCCATTTTTCTCCAGCAGAACGAGTGTCACACGGACTGCACACTCACTGATGTGATCGGTGTAATATCAGTGTGACACATACTGGAGAAAACACATGTCACGTAAAAATAAAGGATTTTTATACTTACCTGTCTCCGGTGCTGCTGTCTCCAGCGCTGCTGTTACTTCTGGGTCCGCTCATTATGCTCATGCATATTCACTGTACTGACCGCAGACTCACAAATAACAGCAGCGCCAGGGACAGGTAAGTATAGCGGCTCATGCTATCCATGTGCTATAAATATATCACACGGATAGCACAGGGACAGCACACGGAACACACATGCACATACACACACAGACTGTAAAATACGTGTGTTTAAAGGGAACATGTCACCACTTTTTTGGCTATAAGCTGCGGCCACGACCACCAGGCTCTTATATACAGCATTCTAACATGCTGTATATAAGAGCAAAGGCCGCTGTGAGAACATAAAAAACACTTTATAATACTTACCTAGGGGTGGCGCTGCGGTGGAATTGTGTCATGGAGGAGTCTACATTCTCCGGTGCCGCCTCTTTCTGAAGCCTGTGTGCATGACGCATCTATGTCATACACACTCGCCGGTCCTGCACAGGCGCACTACAATACTTTGATCTGCCCTGCTCAGGACATGAATGCTGGCGAGTTTGGATGACGTCGGACGCGTCATGCACCGCGGCTTCAGAAGAAGGACGACGAAGATGGCTGAAAGAGGCACCGGACAACGAAGAAGCCTCCGTGACCCAAATCCACTGCAGCGCGACCGTTACGTGAGTATTATAAAGTGTTTTTTATGTTGTCACAGCGGCCTGGGCTCTTATATACAGCATGTTAGAATGGTGTATATAAGAGCCCTGTGGTGGTGGCCGCAGCTTACAGCCAAAAAAAGTGATGACAGGTTCCCTTTAAGGATATGTGCGCACGTACATGCTGAAATTTCTGCAGGTATTTGGCAGCACGTGTGCTGCAAATCGCTGCAGAAACACTGCTTAATGGATACAGTGTGTCTGCAGAATAGATGCCGCTTTCATGCGCTCGGGATGCAAAGATCCAAAGAGCACGAAATAAGTGACATGGTTCATTTTTAAAAGCACGGATTTTGTTAAATTTTTGACACTCAAATTGCTGCGTTCAAAAAAGAATCGTGTGCACGGATTATGTACAGTCTTCATAGATTGTGCAGGACGCATGCATTTATGCTGCAGAGCAATACGCAGCGTAAATGCATGAAATTACGCTACGTCCGCACACAGCCTTATGCGAACATGTGAAAGAGGCCTAATACAGCATGTGAACAAAAAAACGACAAAAGCCAAAATACAGCTACATCGTTGGAAAATAAAAACATATTACGACTATGTGTCAACACAAAATGTATTATTTCTGTCATACAACCTGATGTATCACATGGAAAAAATAAATAAATAATGGAACAGCATCACTTCAGGAAAAAAAAAAAATCCCTGAAAAGTTTCTATTCATGAGGTTTTTGGGGGGGTTTTTTGCAGCCTTTTAAGTGAACATTGCATAATGTGGAGTGGAGGTTATCATGGGCCGCCTCAAAAAAGTAACATATTATTTCTCCCTCCCTCATCAGGTATTTCTCAAAAACCCCTCCTGAAAAAAAAGAAAAAAAAAAGCTAGCAACTAAAAACGCCATGTGAACAGTGGTTTATATGTTTTTGATTTTTTTTTTTTTTGTGGAGGGGGCTCAGGGGGGAGGTTTGGAGCCAATTCACTCTATAAAAGTAAATCTTTAAAAACTCTGTGAACATAGCCTAAGGAACAAACACAGGAGTAAGGAAGGAGTTAGAGCACCATGGAGTCCACCAAACGTGCCTGTTACAATATCATTGGTAATTGCACAATTCGGCGGCCATGACATGACATATGGAGGCCTTATTCCACACAAAGGCCTAATGCCAGAGACGCCACCTTGCACCAAAGTAACAAACTACTCACCTCCATGGTCTCCACGCTAAGGGAGCCGGCCTTCTGCTGCATTGATTACAACACCTGTGACTAGAAGGGAGGAGCGCTGGCCTGGAAATTGTACTCAGGCCCAAAATTACACACTAGGCCTCAGTTTTTCAAAACTATCTTTGTTTCCCATAACAACCAATCAGAGCTTAGCTTTCACTTTTGAAATAACTCTGGCAAAATGAAAGTTGTGCATTGATTGGTTGCTATGGGTAACGAGAAAGTATTGATAAGGCCTTAGCTCCACCGCAACGTGTAGTGCGACAGCAATTCTCAAACAAGTCGGGTGACCAAAAATATATATATTTTTTTTTAGCACTTTGATTTTACTGTAGAAAAAGAAATAAATAAATTGCAGGCGGTCGCATAATGTATCACATGCAGCTTGCAAGGGAAGAAAATCCAACACATTTGTAAACATTTCTGACTCTGGGTTATAGGGGTGGACGGTTGCAAGTGCAACATTATAAGAGGTCATTATATGCAAAATGGCACAATGTGACACTAGATCTCAATGTTATAACCCTAGGCTAAATTAGTCCCTTTTGTGATTTCATGCAGGTTGTATTAGGCAGGGGCCATACAGTGACTTGCAGAGGCGGACGTATTATTGGAGCAGCCATACAGGGGTCCAGAGGTAAGGAGGCCCAATTTTACAATACGAAGAGCTATAGGACTGCAATGGGCCCTCTTCTATTTGTGTCCGCCAGAGGCAACATGGCTATCATGATGTCATATGCATCAAATGTAATGTGATAGGCGATACAACCTACAGGGACTGTTGCGCGACTGAAGCATAAAGAGGCTCAGGGTAGAGTCACACTGGCTCGCAAGAAAATCTCCCATTGCACTCAGCCCCATTTGATACAATGGTGTAGCTCACATCTGAAGGTTTTTCAGACTGAGGGAAGAAAAAAAAAAAAAAATCGATTGTCTACAATTCTTGGATCACTCGCACCCATACAAGTCTATGGGTGTGAGTGAAACATCGGACTGCACTCTGATGACATCCAAGTGCAGTGCGATATACACATAGGCTAACAACGGAGGAGATGTGATAGCAAAATCGGATAATAGTCACTTAACACTCGGCTGACGGTCACAGCAGATCCGGAGCTGAGGGTGCATATCGCACCTGATGACATACCCTAATGTGACTCCAGGCTTACTTTCAGTATTGGGAACCGGAAGTTAGTGGGTGTGATCGGCTTAGTTGTTGTGCCTGACACCCGACTTGGTGGGCGTGGACCAGCATATCTTTCCGCGTGCTCTACCTGGTTAGTGAGTGCCCTTTGACAGATCGTTTTTGCTGACTGAATAAACCTGGTCACCACCACACCCCCACCGAACAACTCCATTCCTGAACACTGCGATCAAGCGTGCCCCGAAAAGTGTCCGGTCCACCGTAGTGCGTGGGTGACGCGGAACAGTGCCCACTAAGTCAGGCACACCTACTCACTAAACTGCCCACCACGTCCACTCACTCCAGACACTGGAAGGAAAGTACATCCACTGACCGAGCGCGATAAACCCGACAAGCGCTGTACTGCAAGCAGGCAACGGCGGCACACAGGTGACAGATATGACAACCCAATGATAAGCAGGGTCGGTCTGCGGCACAGCACGTGGAAAGGAGACGACCGCTAAGGTGGGTGTCACGCCAACCAAATAAGTTAATCATGCCCACGAACTTCCAGTCACCGATATTGCAAGTATGCCACATAAAGATACAAGGTGTGTGACATACAACCTGGATTTTGTGCAGGTCGCAAACCAAACACAAATTTGCTTTCTGAGACATAAATGCAAGCTGTCTGACAACTGGCTTTATTTAAACAGGTACTGTAGACAAATGGCACACTAAAAATGCAACAAAAAAGCAAATTTTTTTACTGACGAGAGAAACAATCGCAGCAAAAACGCTTTGTGTGAACATAGCCTAAAGGCCGCTTTACACGCTGCGATCTCGCTAGCATTTCGTACCCGCGCCCGTCGTTTGTGCGTCACGGGCAAATCGCTGCCCCCAACGACATCGCTTTAGTGATATCGCTGCATGTAAAGCGGCCTTTAGACTTTAGGCTGCGATTTGACTCTGAAATCGGATGAGACACCCATGCAAGTCTATAGGTACGAGAAAAAAAAAATCAGATGGCACAGTATTACGGTACCATGCAGCATCCGATTTTTAAGGAAACTTTGCAATTCTGTAACAGAAAACTGTACGTGGTCTGTAAATGATTAGGCTACTGTACAAAAATGGACTGCACACGGATGACAAGTGAGAAGAAAATCGTCCGACTTTTCTGGACTCATTTTTTTTTATACCCTCAAGTGAATCGAAGCCGTACAATGATATCGATAAATTTCACCCCCATGTACTTTCTTCCCGAGCTCTGCGGAGGCAACGACAGAAGCAGATACTGTTGTGCTGGGTATAAATACACTGTTGGCGCTAAAGGAATATCAGCGGCTTCTGCAGCAGCTCCCTGGTGTTCAGTGATTTTATCACTTATTTTAATGAGCTTAGACTAATACCAATTAACCCATAAAATCCCAAAAGACAGCTATTGACATCTCAGATCCCCTGTTCTGTCCCTTATTTTAAGAACCATCTGCTGTTGCTATGGTGACAATCTTTCCATCTAGAGATGAAAGGGCCGAGTAGAGTGGAGGTGCCCTCACTCAGAAACCCCTCACCTCTCCAATTCATTAGGGAATAACAATGCCCAAAACATTATTAGTAATAACGCCACTTTCTGGGGAAGGCTGTCTAATTAGCCACCCGGCTGTCTGCAACAGGAGGACAGGCCTGAGCCAAGTGTGCCAAATAAATATTGGAGTATAGAAAGTAAAAACAATGGCAAAGGCCATTTATTCACCTAACAATAAATAAAATTTTATATATATATATATATATATATATATATATATATAGCTGCAGTACCACACATCACCACTTGAATTTGAATGGTGTCATGCTTCACACTTTCACACAATTTTATTGTGTAATGCTTATATGGCGCCATCATATACAATAGTGCTTTAGAAGGATTATCATGAGGCTTTAAATATAATCTCCCTATCATTATGTGGGAGACAACCGGGAACCCCAGAGAAAAACAAACAAATTCCTTGCAGAACATGCCCTTGGTGGGATTTAAACATAATATCAAAGCACAACAAAGCAACAGTGCTAACCACTGAGCCACCGTACAGTGCTAACCTATGAGCCACCCACCATAAAGTGCTAACCACTGAGCCAACGTACAGTGCTAACCCATGAGCCACCGTACAGTACTAACTACTGAGCCAACGTATAGTGCTAAACACTGAGCCACCATACAGTGCTAACCACTGAGCCAACGTACAGTGCTAACTACTGAGCCAACGTACAGTGCTAACCACTGAGCCAACATACAGTGCTAAACACTGAGCCACCATACAGTGCTAACCACTGAGCAACTGGGCAGTACTAACCACTGAGCCACTGTACAGTGCTAACCACTTAGCCACCATACAGTGATAACCACTGAGCAACTGTACATTCTCTCTGCATTTACCATGATTTCTGGACTCATGAGACTGCTAAGTTTGAGTCAGTGACCCACCATCAGTCCAGAAGTCGCGCTCCATACTCAGATCCTGAAACGTGGACTTGTGAATCTCCTGGGGCTTACAGCATGCATGTGGCCCACTTTGATATAGCCCATAAGATCTAATAAGGGATATAGATAGGAATTGTCTTCATGACGTAATAATTTTAGGTTAAGAAGACACAACGATTGCAATGTTTCATGTATGTTCTGATTTGTAAGGTAAAATGCAAACATGAAACGGCACAAAAAATACTCCAAGTACAAAAATCCAAGTAATCAACTGTATATTGGGTACGATGTCCAGTGATGTATGTATTATTGGCTGGGACAGTATGAGCAGTGGTAGAAATGCATGTAACATATAAGGACCAAAGAAATTGTTCATCCGTGCATAAATGACAACAATATATGAGATATAAATAAAATAAGTGGGTAAAAACATGGGTCACACTATGGAAAGGGCAACGAGCTTCAGCAAGGAGGATGGAAAATATCAAATTACATAGCAGTAAAAAAAATGCATATGGTGTAGAAAGAAAACAATGTATATCTGCATGTAAGTATCTCAATAAAGTGGATAAAGGATTGCAGCATGAAACAGTATGTGTACCAAAGTAAGTAGAAAATATACATTACAGGAGATGAGCTCATCGTACAACATATAAAAGAGCTGGAATCCTTGTGTCCAAGGATTAATTGATGTGCATACAAAGATAATAGAATTTAAGGACACAAGCACCAATAGTCCCTACAAACATCCTGCCAAGATCGTGCCCACCCCGATGCACGTTTCAGCATCTGCATTTGTCCGAGGGTAAAATGAATTGGAATGGGCGCGATCTTGGGAGATGAGAAATGCTTGCTGCAGTTTTGATAAAAATCCCTATTTGATACCAGTTGTTTGAATGCTGAGTTCTGTATAACCATGCTCAAACCACTGACTGGCAACTTTCTATGTACACGGTGTCTAGGCAGAAAGCTGTCAATCAGTGGTGAAGGCGTGGTTACGTAGAACAGGAAGATTATATGGCAGCAGGTTGTCACTATGTGACTACAAGATAGTAAAGAACAGTGGGCTACTATACTGTTACTCACGCTAGGGGACCTTAGGCTATCCACATCCTGAGAGTTACCCCTATTTGTGGAAATGTCTCGGTCTTATGCCTGGCTATAGTCCTGAACAAAGCTAATCTGACCCAACTCCCCCCCCCCCCCGTCCCCACCCCAGGTAAAGAAGGGATAAGAGTGTAATGGAAACACAGATTTTGACAGACAAGGAAAAACAGAAACTCAGACACAGTGCAAACTCACAGGAACAAACAATAATAAACTAAGGAGAAAAGCATGAGAGGTAAGGCAGCAACAAAAGGACACAGCCACAACCGCTCACAATAATAATGCACAAAAACCACCACCTCTCCAGACCAGTATAGGCAAGCTATAGCTGGCACTAGTGGAAATGTCCAGCCAGCATATGTAGGAAGGGAGTGAATATGATTGGCTTTCCTATAGCATGTGACTAAAGGAGATTACCAAACAGACCAGCAGAGTTTAACTCTTACTAGCCTGCCTGTGAACTACAAGTCTGTATTTCAACACCCGAGCCTCCTTGCACTGATGTCAGATATCAGAGACATTAGAAGGCAGAGTTCCAGAATCTGGATTTTCCACAGATTCTGACGCCACCATTACAGTCGGCGATGCTTGCAAAAATCTCCTTGTGATACAGGTGTAGTAGTACTTTAGTGATAATGTCCTGCTGATAAAACAGTGATTTTATTGAAAAAACAGGAACCAACCCAGAAAGTGATGCATCAGGATCTCAGTCTAATTTTTTCACGGACCTTTAAACTTGCATTGTTGTGATTGAGCAAATTCAAACATGTCTCTGTGTTTATTTAGGAACCACTCAGTCGGCAAATATACATGGACAGGTGAATCTCGACTTTTATCCGTGAAAAACACTGATAGAAGTTGTACGTGAAAAACTGATGTGTGAACGAGGCCCAAGATAGTTGTTACTTAAGGTAATTCATGCGTTAAATACATTTCAGATTTTTTTTCTTATTTTTATACTTAGATTGAGATGATGTGGTATCATTAGGAATAGGCTAATGGTTTACTGGACCTCTGTCCTCTAATGCCTATTCTCCACAGTTATATGCTCTTAAGTGCTCAATTTCCTATGCGCAATAATCGGATATCTGTTTTACGGTCACAGTATTTATCGCCTAATATTAGCTCATGAATTTTTAATTCTTTTTAATAGGGTAATTAATTAAGCATTCAGGAAAGACTTACATATATCCTCTTGAAGCAATAAAAGCTAGCACAAAGAGCAATTTATTAAATGAAATAATTAAAGGAACCATTTAACTGTAATTAGTGGCACATAGCGCTTCATATTCCCATGTTTTTACATTTAGGCTTTCATCATGTATTACATTAACATAATTTCCATATTCAATTCATCCAGCGATGTTGAAGATATGGGCATTGGAAATTATGTAATAAAGACATAGCTCAAGAGTATTTTTCATGACTCTGCATGATTATACCATCCATGGAAGTGAGCACAGATTGTGGCTCGGTGGTTAGCACTGCAGCCTGGGTTCAAATCCCACCAAGGGGAACATCTACAAGGAGTTTGTAGATTCTCCCCGTGTTTACGTGGGTTTCCTCCCACAATCCAAAGACATACGTGCCGCCCCCATGTCAGCAGCCGGGCTGCTCGGATCTGGATCCGCGGTGGCTCGAAGGAGTTGTGCGGCCACTCAAATGAAGGGGGTATTTACAGGGGATTGTATATTTAGAGTTCATGACGCCAACTGTGCTCTGTGGTAATATGGAGTACCACCACTGCAGTTGGGAGTACGTGGGGGTGATGGAGCGGGGCAGCTAGGTGTTGGAACCCTCCACGGGTAGGGAGGATGCCCCAGGACTCGGTGATGGTGGTTGGGTGGTGCCATTGGGTGTGAAGGGGTCACTTGTGTACTCACTCAGTCCATAAAGCTGACACCGACAACTGGATAAACCAAAGTTCTGGACACCGCTGCCGCTGAGGGGAGCTAGTTCGGGTCCCGTCCTCGATGGTGCTGCCTGGTGATCTGTGACCTTCCTCCTGGCACTTAGTTCACTTCTTGGTTGGTCCTGGTAGCATAAAACTAGTCGGGTCCCGCTCCCCAGTGTGGCTAACTGTGGGATCTTGCTCTCAGGGTTCACGCTTGGGATTTTCTGGACCGTTTTAGTGGAAAGTCCTATCCCCCTCGTTGCGGTAGTACCCCGATTTTGGAGCGGGTGGAGAGCGGATCTTGAAGGCTCCGTTATCGTCGGGTAAATTGTCAAGTTGCCTGAAGCTACTCCCTGACCTAGGGTCTGTGTACCCCGTCGTGCCCTGGTCCCAGCCCAGTGATGGCACAAGGCACCTCGACAGTTCCGTGCCCCTTGTCACGATCCCCTGCGACCGGGGGTCCAGCTCCTACTAGGCCCAGACCACCGTCTGCCACCTAGTTGCTTTCAAGGAGCCCGGCTCCTGACCTCCTCTCTCCTTCACTTCCTACACACAACAACTCTCTGACACTCCTGACCTCCCCAACCAACCCCCCAAGTGGGCGACCCTATTCCACTCAGGCCGTCCACTGGTGTGTCTGGTGGGTGTGGTGCAGAGTGTACCTAGGACTTTGATTAGCTGATGTAGGCAACACCATGTAGTTGGGGACCCATAACCAAGGAGGAGGTGGATATTGCACAGAAGGGCAGATTGCACAATACCCTGTGACGACCTTGATAGTCCAGGGCGTCACACATACAGATAGGGAATTTAGATTGTGAGCCCCAATGTGGACAGTGTTGCCAATGTATGTAAAGCGCTGTGGAATTAATGGCGCTATATAAGTGAATAAATGGTATATTTTTAACCTAGACCAGGCACTGCAGGAAACAACCACCAGGTTTTTGCCCTATGAACTAGAAGCAGTGCCATACTGGCGCTAACATGCTGATTAAAATGATACCTTAAGTTCAGAAATCCGAGGCTATATTGCAGAATAATCCTTGTTCAAACCTTCAGAAATGAAGTAAGTTTTGCACAGGCTTGAGCATCAGGGCAGGACTTT
Source organism: Anomaloglossus baeobatrachus (assembly GCF_048569485.1). Taxonomy (NCBI): domain Eukaryota; kingdom Metazoa; phylum Chordata; class Amphibia; order Anura; family Aromobatidae; genus Anomaloglossus; species Anomaloglossus baeobatrachus. The sequence continues at coordinate 46,814,442 of NC_134364.1, read as the reverse complement.
GTGGGTCCGGTCCTCTGTGATGATTCCTTTTCCTGCCTCTCCTCCTTTTCTTTATTTCAATTTCAAGCCGCAGCCACCTTTACCGCTGTTGGCAGTGCTTGTGCATTGCTATTGTGACACCTTCAATAAAATGGCGTCGGAATCTGCGCATGCGCATACAGTGATCTCAGCACCATTTTATAGAGAATACTGTGGAGATGACTATGAGTGGTAGCGGCAGTACACAGTGTGCAGAATTATTAGGCAAGTTGTTTTATAGAGGATTTTTTTATTATTGATCAACAACTATGTTCTCAATCAACCCAAAAGACTCAAAACTATCAAAGCTTAACATTTTTGGAAGTTGGAGTGGGTTTTTTTTTTTAGATTTGGCCATCTTAGGAGGATATCTGTTTTTGCAGGTAACTATTACTGTGCAGAATTATTAGGCAACTTAATAAAAAAACAAATATATTCCCATCTCACGTGTTTATTTTCACCAGGTAAACCAATATAACTGCACAAAATTTATAAATAAACATTTCTGACATGCAAAAACAAAATCCCCCAAAAATTAGTGACCAATATAGCCCCCTTTCTTTATGATGACACTCAGCAGCCGACCATCCATAGATTCTGTCATTGCTTGATCTGTTTACGATCAACATTGCATGCAGCAGCCACCACAGCCTCCAGACACTGTTCCGAGAGGTGTACTGTTTTCCCTCCCTGTAGATTTCACATTTTATGAGGGACGACAGGTTTTCTATGGGGTTCAGATCAGGTGAAAAAGGGGGCCATGTCATTATTTTTTCATCTTTTAGACCTTTACTGGCCAGCCACGCTGTGGAGTAGTTGGATGCATGTGATGGAGCATTGTCCTGCATGAAAATCATGTTTTTCTTGAACGATACCGACTTCTTCATGTACCACTGCTTGAAGAATTTGTCTTCCAGAAACTGGCAGTAGGTCTGGGAGTTGAGCTTCACTCCATCCTCAACCCGAAAAGGTCCCACAAGTCCATCTTTGATGATCCCAGCCCGTACCAGTACCCCACCTCCACCTTGCTGGCGTCTGAGTCGGAGTGGAGTTCTCTGCCCTTTACTGATCCAGCCTCTGGCCCATCCATCTGGCCCATCAAGAGTCACGCTCATTTCATCAGTCCCTAAAACTCAAATCAGTCTTAAGATATTTCTTGGCCCAGTCTTGACGTTTTATCTTATGTTTCTTGTTCAAAGGTGGTCGTTTTTCAGCCTTCCTTACCTTGGCCATGTCCTTGTGTATGGCACACCTTGTGCTTTTTGACACTCCAGTAACGTTGCAGCTCTGAAATATGGCCAAACTGCTGGCAAATGGCATCTTGGCAGCTTCACACTTGATTTTCCTCAATTCATGAGCAGTTATTTTGCACCTTTTTTGCCCAACACGCTTCTTGTGACCCTGTTGGCTATTTGCCATGAAACACTTGATTGTTCATTGATCATGCTTCAAAAGTTTGGCAATGTTAAGACTGCTGCATCCCTCTGCAAGACATCTCACAATATTGGACTTTTCAGAGCACGTCAAATCTCTCTTCTGACCCAGTTTGCCAAAGGAAAGGAAGTTGCCTAATAAATAAGCACACCTTATATGGGGTGTTGATGTCATTACAACGCACCCCTCCTCATTACAGAGATGCACAGCACCTGATTTACTTAATTGGTAGTTGTCTCTCAAACCTATACAGCTTGGAGTAGGATGACATGTATAAAAAGTATCATGTGATCAAAATACTCATTTGCCTAATAATTCTGCACACAGTGTACATGTGCTGCTGAAAAATAAAATTCAATCTGCGCATGCGCCACCACCACTCAGTCATTTCCACAGTGTCTTCAATAAAATGGCACTGGAAATCACAGAATGCGCATGCGCCGTATTCGACGTCAATTTATCGAAGACAACATCACAATAGCTATACGCACAGGCCGCCAACAGCAGTAATGGCTGCGGAGGAGCGAAATTTAAATGAAGAAAAGGAGGCAAGGTAGGAGGAGGAATCATCACAGGGGACCCAACCCACAAGTCCCCACCCCCACCCCCCGATGCTCAAGCCTGTGCACAATTCACAAGTCCTGTAGTCATCTGTTATAACGGATACATTAGAGATCTCTTTGCACAAAAGCTGTTCAAACACGACTTTTTAATCCATTGTTAAATAACGGATGTTGGTTGGATCCATTTTTAACATGTGGAGTCTATGGACAATAGATCCATTAATCAATTGCTATTTATCGTCCATCTGTAACGGATACGGTAAGAAAACAACAGATCCTTTACAAATGCAAGTGCAACCCATGGTTAAATAGCAATCTTTTATAACTGATCCGTTGTCCATAGACTCCAATGTTAAAAAAATGAATCTGGCAGAAATCAGTTTCCCAATGGATCCATTCTGCACGCTTTTCCTATCTTGGTTTGTAGTGTGTAGCAACCTCCCCTCTGGTTCCTCAGAAGGTACGAGGAACAACTCAACGGCCTTTTGGGCAGACAGGTCCAATATATGGTTTTGAAGTGTTGCGGCTAGAGTTATTTAAGCCTGTACAGGAACCATTAAGGGCTGTGCAGCAAGGGATACTAGTCTGTACAGGAACCAGTAGAGTTCAGGTGCGGCTGTAATGAGATAGACTTTATTTGCCCTTTTACCCATGTTGGGAATACTTCAAATCCACAACAGCACAAAGTGGAAGGCAGAGTGACCCAAGTCATTTTTGCAAGGATGAGTTCATTATGCTCACTGCAACCAATGAGTTAATCCAGAAAGCCGCTAGCAGACGGTTAACTAGTAGGATGGAGGTTATATAGGAATCACAAGACAATGGCAGGATAGCTGTACAGTGTGAACAGATTGTAAGGCACTCTAAAGCCACCATCACACATAGGAAGATCGCTAGCGAGATCGCTGAAACGTCACAGCGAGCCTCTGCTGTGAGGTCGTTGATCGTGACACAACAATCAGGACCATTTTTTGCTCGTTGGTCTCCCGCTGTGCAGTATGCATTGCCGTGTTTGACGGCGGGAGACCGACGAGCGCCGGTTCTGAGTGTGCAGGGAGCTGTCGTTACACGGGTCGCTGGTGGCTGATCGCTGGTCGTTGTGGAGAGCTGCCTGATTGACAGCTCAACAGTGAACATGTAGCGACGTTCCAGCGATCCCTGCCAGGTGGGATCGCTGGTGGGATCGCTGGTGCGTCGCTATGTGTAACGGGACCCTAAGCAATAAGTGAACTCTAGAATCTCAATAATAAGTCACGAGTGTGTTTCTAACTCTAACCTTAAGAGGTCTAGAGACATGATGACATATGGCAGACAATGTGGTGCACATCAAAGGGAGGTGGCCAGAGGGGAAGGGAGCCAAGCCCAGCCTAACCATAACAGTTTTGTAACATGGTCCTTTTCTTGCCAGCACTATCGGTCATGGGAGGCCCCATTACTCAACAGACGGTCAGCAGGTCTTGCCAACATTGGTAGGATCGACCAACTTTTTAGTATGTATATAGAGGCTTTAGGAGAATCCAGAGACAAACTATATTTCTTGGTAGATCTAACTATCCACATCCTGTCCCATCAAAATATCATCAATATGGGTAAGCACATCAAGGCAACCAGTGATTGGTCCTTCATGATCATTATTAAGCTGGTCATACACATACAATCAATAGCTGATGGCCAAGAACTCACTCATCTCCAGCCATCTGTCCCGATTCTCCAAAACACATGAATGTTTGGCTTGGCCAAGCATTGGTGTCTTCTCAAAGTGAAGAGCTGAGAAAATTGTTGCAAAAATACAGGGCGGCAAAATTCAAATTTCTCTACCCTTATCTTCCCTGACATAATTTGTTAGGGAACAGTTTGAAGACCCTCATACACATGAGACTGATTTATTTTTATGGGGCCTTTACATGTCTGCTTCATATGACAAGCTCTGGGTCATAGGGGCTCTTCATTCTAGTCCTATTGTTTGAGAGAGGGTTACTGTTATGCTAGGTATGGGAAAGTACCAAATGCATGGCGAAAGGGAAGGGAAACCCTGTGTCTAGGGAAGGAGGAGATGGTGACCCCTGACCAAACATACTGCTGGCCCTTGGGGTCCCTCATTACCCTAGATAGGTTCCACACCTATGACTGAGCCGGATACCTAACCCTGGGTATCCCTAGTGCTGGAACCTAAATAGCGAAAGGATGGGATAAGCTCTTCATCAACCGCACTAAACACTGGGGAAAAAGCATGAACTACTTATCATTGGATGACTTAGGTAGAACTTCAGCAGAGTTTTCAGCAATGATACCACAGAGGAGTACAAACCACCAGCTTCCAACCTAGGCTGAACAAACTGAAAAATATCACCAGCACCAGTCGAAGAAAGGAAGTGGTATTTAAACACAAAGATAATGCTGATAATCAGCAGCTGTGTGGAAGTCGAGCTCCTGCTGAGTCCAAACGGGAGAGAGATGAACCCAGCAGGAAAGCTCCTATACCAATGAATACTGACAACAGGAACAATGGAAAGCCAGGGAGCATTCTGCACAGCCAAACGCTGTGAATGTCTATGGCCAGAAACCACAGGACTGTCTCTCACACATGGCACTCTCTTGACAGTTACTTGGCCAACGCTTCTCCTGGGGGCCAAACTATCCAGTACAGGTGTTATAGCAATACTTCCCCAAAATTGTAAGTTTTTTTTCTTCTTGTCTGCAGTAACACATTTCAGTTCTCAACTAATGAATTGTCTTTAATTATAGAATAATTGAAGAAAGACTCTCATGGATCTACAAAGTAAGTCTTCTTGTCCTTGGCCACTCTGACCTTCATTTTTCACCATTATTAAGCGGTCAATGTAGCATGGTCTTCCTTAGAAATGTCATTATGAAGATGTCCTTGTGCCCACATATGCTCCCTTTGTGTTGCTTGCTTTAGCTTGTTTTCCATTTTTAGGCCATGTGCGCACTTTGCGTCGAGGTAGTTGCAGTTCTAAACTCATCCTCTGTCAGAAATTGTCTTTGACAAATTTGGTTTTGACCACAAAAACGCTAAAAATACGCTTGCGTTTTAACCGCGTTTTGGCCGCGTTTTACATGCTTTTTCCTTGTTTAAAGTCTGATGCGTTTTGAATACAAATACACTGCTAAATAAAGTTTAAACATACAAACACTATAAAAAAAAGAAAAAAAGGATAACAAATATCATGATTAAAATCATGCACAAAATAGCTGATTTTATTAAAATGATAACTGTGTTTTAATATTTATGTATAAAATAACGTTAAAAAATGGATTTTCATTAATTTAATTGTCGGACTATGTGTGTGTGTAAAGGGACATATCATGCCCTTAATATAGAGTCAAAAACGCATGCGTTTATTTTGTAAAAAACGCATGTTTTCTGCATCAAAAAAGCATGTAAAACGCTAGGATTTTGATTTAGGATGCGTTTTGAAAATTCTCATGGACTCTATTGTTGGCAAAACGCTGACAAAATGGCAAAAACAATTGACATGCTGCTTCTTTAAACGCTGAGATTTTGACAAATTTTCTGCAACTGAAACGCTGCGTTTTTATCAGCATAGTGCGCACAAGAAATCCGTATTTCCCATAGACTATGCGTGAAAATCAAAACGCAGGCATTATTGCAGTAAAACGCTGCAGTTCAAAACGCTGCGGAAACGCATGGAAAAAAGCAAAGTGCGCACACAGCCTTAGAATTCAAACTTTCAGTAGATTGAGTATTTGCACACAAAAAAATTACCTATTAGTTTTTCATTCGACTACAGCAATAAACCCTTTGCTCCACACTTGGATGCATTAAATTTTACTTTGCCAATTCAACTCATTACCGGCTAATCGGCTGAAGTTATTCTGGGGATGTTTTCAATGTACCAGTCACAACGTTTTACCACGCTTTTCAATTTGTAACTTAGCTGCTATTTTCTCTCCATTTTTGTGCCTTTTTGAAGATTAGGAGTTCTGGGATATAATCCATGATAGAGAAGTGAGGATTTCTCTTCCCAGAAGGATAGCTGTTTGTAATGCCATTACAAATCCATTTCCCATGTTGAGCCAGGCCCCTTGGAGATTATGTGGTGCTAATTAAGGGTATACTCTGCCGGCTGCCCTCCTGCTGAGTGCCAGGACTGCTGTGCAAGGCAGAGATTACAGAGGAAGAGCGCCGGGTACATTTCATGCAATGATCTTCCCTTATATGAGGGCATATTTTTTTTTCTCTTTTGCATTTTAGTTAGAAACTGGAATAAACTAAAAAAAAATAAAAAATAAAAAAATAATCAATAAATTAATTAAAAATATATGTAATAAAAAAATGCAAAAAGTCATTTGCACAATGATAGCACAACACTAAATATATACAGTATATGATCATTACACACAAACAAAAAATGCATGCTCATCAGAGATAAGTGTGCACGTAACTGCATAAATAAGGGCTGAGGGCTGTCAGCTGACCGTATGAATCCATATTACAAACCTATAGGCATAACCTATAAGAAACCTATAAACCTATAAGAAAAAATCTTGATATGCTTCTTTATTGGCCCGTATGACCAAGTTCAAGCAATTAGGATTTTGACATAATTCGAGAGTGGATTCTGCAGCTAAATTTTAATGTAAGTGAATTGTGTATCTCATATTCTGTGTAGTAGTTGAGAAAATCTGCTGCTGATTTTGGATTCTACACTATGTTCATTATTTACATGAATTCTGCATAAGAAGCAGATAATGAGCTCCAGTAAATGACAATGAAGTCACTAGGAGAATAGCTATGGGCAAATCAACAATGAAGTCACTGGACAATGTCCTCAAATCAAGGAACATTTCACTGGTGATGAAGACAGGGCTTGTACATAGTGTGGTCTCGGCTCATACATAGTTTGGTCTTCTCTGTGGTAACATATGGATGCGAAACCTGGACGATAAAGTAACAAGACAGAAGAATCAACGCCTTTGAAATATGGTGCTGGAGAAGGATGTTATCAATACCATGGATGGCAAGAAGAACAAACAAATCTATTTTGGAACAAGCCAGACATGTCACTCGAAGCAAGGGTCACCAAGCTACGACTTGTCTACTTTGGACACATCATAGGAAGAGAGCAATCACTGGAGAAGAACATCATGGTCAGAAGAACAGAAGGAACAAGACAAATAAGAAAACCAGCAATCCGATGGCTTGATACCATCAAGATAACGGTGGATACGGTGGACCTATCTACAGAATCGATCTTCTTACGGAGCCTTCATCCATCAAGTTGCCATGGATTGAGATCAAGCTGAAGGCCATTAAAAAACAAAACAAAATGACAATGGGGATAAGCCACATGTGTATTCTACTTCACATTTGTGGCAGGAATTTATTTTAAAAAATTCACACTAGATTTGTAAGCATTGGCGGATTTACTAGTTTTATATTAAGGTCTCTAATAACGTAGATCCATGATAAGTGGATCTATAATACACTTGTTTGATTGAAATTCAGACCATTTACTGTTATTTTCAAGACTGTAGCCTACAGTAAATGCATTATTTAAAGAGTTTTTCTATTGATGGCTTATTCTCGGGATAGTCTGTCTCGCTGAGGCCCCCAAACACATTAGATGGATGTTGTCCGAATCAGTCAATTTTATCAAGGTCAGAAAACCATCTCATGTGTATGGGGTCTTCTCTGGTCTTCTGCAGCACATCCCAACATTGTGTGCTTAAAAATAACAGTGTCCTTATAACGCATAATGAATAAAAATACCCATGCTGTTGTTGAGCCCCCAAATAAATAACTGTCCCTCACTGTGATGTCTGCACAAAAAATAATACCACATGCTCCCTCTTATGGTACATGGCCTCCACATCGTCCACCCTGATATAACATGACCACCACAAAACCCCTCCTTAAATACTATGACCACCCCACCAACCCCCCTTATGTACTATGACCACCTTATATACTATGACCACCACATTGTCTCCCTGATATACTATGACCACCACACCATCCCCCCTTACATACTATGACCACCTTATATATTATGACCACCACATTGTCTCCATTATATACTATGACCACCACACCATCCTCACTTATATACTATGACCCCCATACATACTATGACCACCACATTGTCCCCCTTGTATACAGTACTATGATCACCACACCATCCTTTTTTATATATTATGACCACCACACCATCCCCTTTTATATACCCTAACCACCACACCGTCCTCCTCTATATATGATGTCCACCACACCGTCCCCTTTTATATACCATGTCCACCACACCATTCTCCCTTATATACCATGTCCACCACACCGTCCTCTTTTATATACCATGACCATCACACCATCCCCCTTAATATACCATGACCACCACACCATCCCCCTTAATATACCATGACTACCACACCGTCTCCCCTAATAAACCATGACCACCACACTGTCCCCCCTTATATACCAAGAACACCACACCATCCCCCCTCTTATATCATGACCACCACACCATCCCCCCTAATATACCATGACCACCACACCGTCCCCCCTAATATACCATGACCACCACACTGTCCCCCCTTATATACCATATGGTGGTGAGATGTAATGATTTGGACCTGGCTGGCATGTAGATTTTGGAATAGAGTCGTGCCCTAATTGAAGAAGTCTATCCAAGTGACAAATACCTTTTAATCTAGAGGCATGGAGTGTAATGCTTTGTTTTCTCACCTAATGCACGTGTCTATTGAATTACCTCCAATTTATCAATTCACATCACGCTCCAGCCCTGACGCTGTAAAGTAGCACATTTACAATGCAAATCTGAGCTCCCATAGCAGGTATGGATAGGAGGTAATTTGTTCCCCATCTCGATCAGCCGTTGGGGCTGGACGCGCTGTGATATTACGGGGAGACATGACACTCGCATTATATATAACCGAGGCTTCCTCTGCCTTGTCTCAGCATGCCTGGGTGGTGGCCGGCCAGCTAAACACCAAGAGGTGCTAAACCATCCTCTATGTGAAATATCGTGAAGACAGTTTCTATGGAAACAAAAGAAACAGCCAAGAAAAATATAACAAAAAAAGCAAACCAGCGGAGTCTTCGAGTGTGAAGAAAGAGAGTGACAAGTGATTCCCGGGCGTTTATGTGGATTATAATTCCCTAGATAGGAAAACGTGAATGAATAAGCACAGGTTTAAAAGCAAGGCTTAAAGGGAGCCTGTGATGATGAGGACGGCATCTGATCTGGGGCCGGATATATAGAGCAGGAGGGGATGATCACATTGATGTACATTTTTGTGGGGAAAGTGTCGGTAAACGTTGTATTTTCTCCATTGAAATCCCTGGTGGTTGTTTACAAGTCCAGTGGGCGGTCCTATCCAGCTTGTTCACAAGTCCAGTGGGCGGTCCTATGCAGCTTGTTCACAAGTCCAGTGGGCAGTCCTATCCAGCTTGTTCAGAAGTCCAGTGGGCGGTCCTATCCGGCTTGTTCACGAGTCCACTGGGTGGTCCTATCCAGCTTGTTGACAAGTCCAGTGGGCGGTCCTATCCAGCTTGTTCACAAGTCCAGTGGGCAGTCCTATACAGTTTGTTCACAAGTCCAGTGGGCAGTCCTATCCAGCTTGTTCACGAGTCCACTGGGTGGTCCTATCCAGCTTGTTGACAAGTCCAGTGGGCGGTCCTATCCAGCTTGTTCACAAGTCCAGTGGCCAGTCCTATCCAGTTTGTTCACAAGTCCAGTGGGCAGTCCTATCCAGCTTGTTCACGAGTCCACAGGGTGGTCCTATCCAGCTTGTTCACAAGTCTAGTGGGCGGTCCTATCTATCTTGTTCACGAGTCCAGTGAGTGGTTCTATCCAGCTTGTTTACGAGTCCAGTAGGCGGTTCTATCCAGTGATGACAGTCTTCCCTGTGTTCATGACAAGACAGAAAAAAAAATCCTGAGTAAATCCAGCTCTTCAAAAAGGGATAGACTTTTATTGTATAAAAAACATTACATATAAAAAAACAAAGAGATGAGCAGTAAAAATATACCCCAATGTGGTTTACGCATTTCATGGCTACATGCTTCTTAATCATAATGTTACGTCACCACCGGAGTCCGCTCCAGCGACTTCTACTCCGATCGCCAGGCGACGCCGTGTTCCTGCCGTGGATGGTGCTGGTGATGGGAAAGGAGTTGATGCCAGTGGCACCGGTGGGCGCAGGCTCCGCTCATCCACTGGGCTGGGTTTCCTTGGGATCTGCAGTACCACTGGCTGACTATAGGTGGCGTGTGTCTTACAGCTGAAGTTATCATCATTCAGCTACAGCCAATGGGAAGACACCACACCCTTCTTAATTCCCCTTCTGTCTGCTGACCACTGCCAGAGATAGTTCTGATATTCTGTCTCCTGTTCTGTTTAGTGATCCTGGTGTTCTGACTTCTGCTTGTTTCCTGACTACCCTTCTGCCTGCTGTTAATGTGATGCCCTGGACTAGCCAGGTCATCCCAGGTAGTCCAACAAACACACACCCCTCCCCTTAGTAAGGTGACGGCAGCCAAACTACAAAACCCTTGTCACCTCCCTCGGGCTTGATGTTCACACCAGGGGGGCGGAGCCAGGCGGTTGGCTCCACCCACTGAGGAGTTCACAGGCCTGGAGGCGGGAGAACAGTTAGTTAGAGTTGAGCTTTGACAGTGGAGTGAAGTGGAGTCAAGTTCAAGGGCAGACCTGTACTTGGGTCTGCCAAAGCTGGTTGGAGCCCAGTCACCTCTGGCAAGGAGGCAGACGGTGGTGGCCACCTGCAGAAGCTGGAAATACAGCCGGTGGAACCGTAGGGACCGGGGACGGGCGGTGGCCCGCCGGTACCGAACTGGGGAACCGATTGGAAACCGGAGCACCAGGAAGGGTACTCAGACCCAGTACGAGGCCCAGAAACATCCGTGCCGAGTCAAAACAACCGATTGAGGACTGGACTTTAGGACCTTTCCCACATAAGACCCGACTGAAGACAACAGCCCAACCATAGGGATAAAGCCACCGCCCAGGAGACCCGAGGGGCCAGCGTCTGCGGGCAAAGAGTGCTCTCCCAACACATAGCAAGCCGGGGAGAGGACTACCATTGCTCAGGCATAGGAGTTGTGATTTCTATACAAGTGAGGTGCAGGAGAAAGGCGGAAACCACCAACCTGTTAAGGGGAAAGCTGCAGCCGGCTGCGGGCACCGTTCACCATCTTGTTTGGTTTACCAGAGACTCCAGCGTGCTTATCATAGTGAGTACACCAGTACCTTCGGGCCGCACCGCACCAACACCTCAGCACGCATTCATCCCCTCGCCTCAGCACCTCTCTCGGGCCCCCGGGACCATCATCCCTCTACCCATGGAGGGGGTCAACACCAAGCTGCGCATCACCGTCCCCGGGAGCCTAGTCAACGGCAGTGGTGGTGTCCATCCATTCACCACAACCCGTGGGTGGTGTCACGAACTTAAACCCCCCCTAGAAACCACCGCGGCTCCGGCCGTGGACCTCCCCACCGAAGTCCCTACGTGTAGCGCCAACCCCCTTTCAGAGCGACGTGACCCCCGGGTCCGTGAAGAGCTCGAGCCACCCACCGACGAGCACGGATCCGAGCGGCTCGGCAGCCGGCCGAGCCCCGGGGCGATACATTTATGTACCTCGCTGCCCGATCCGGATTTGACCTCTTCTACGTTTTCTGATTACGTCCTTGCCTGCCGATTCTGTCTCTGTTCTGCTATTCCAGGTTTGACCCTGCCTGACTACTACTCTCAGACTTCAGCCTTCCACAGGTAGTGATCTCCAGGGCCCTGTGTAATTCCAAATCCCTGTATAGGGGTTAAAGGGTTTCAGGGTTCTGGAGGTCCTGCTTGGTGAAGTGGTTTCCCTCTAGCCTGTCTATTACAGCCCGTCTGAGTCTTTGGATCCAGGCAGGTGTTACAGATAACTGTCCACCTTTTAATACCGTTGTTCCTATTTGTGCTACTTTTTCTGTGTCCAAAATGTCTGCCACTATTGCAAGGGTAGCACTGTAAAAAGTCTGACCTATGCCATTATCGCTCTTCCACTACCATGGAATGGAGAGTGGCAATGATGCCACCACTGTGTCCGCCCCTGTTGTGGATGGCAGTAGATGAAGAGTGAGGGTGGCATGGGTTCAACTCTTCATAGTGCTTCACAGAAAGCAGAACCAGATCATGGGAACAGCGGGATCAAAAATCCACCAAGTACGTTGTCTATACATTACTAACACAGTATATATGGGATTTTCATGAAAATATTTATTACATAACACTATAAGACAAGTATGATTGCCGAGGGTTTCACCTCTGCAAACCCCATGATCACTGCAATGAAGGTCCTGAGACCCCATTTTTTTTTCTTTTTTTTGCACAAGTGCTGCTGTTCAATTGAATATCTGTCACAATGTGACTGTAGGATAGTGCGGCACAGGAGGCTCCTATACTAGCCCTCACACTAAGAGATCCTAAGCTATCCATGACCGCTGGATTACCCCTGATGGTGGAGATGCCGGAGTGCTGTGCTTTACTGTTCTCCTGACCAAATCTAATCTGTAATCCACCCAGGGGTAGGAAGGGGCAGGATTTTGATGGAAATACAGATTAAGACAGACAGGGAAAAGACAAAACTGAGACACACTGCAAAGTCACAGGAATGAACAGTAAGAAACTAAGGAGAAAAGCAAGAGAAGTAAGGCCGCAACAAACATTAACATCACAACTGCTCACAGCAATGCAATACTACAACCATCAGTAAGTCTGGATCACAACACCTCACCAGACTAGTATAGACTAGCTATAGCTGGCATTAACGGAAGTGTCCAGCCAGCTTATATAGGAGGGGAGCGAATGTGAATGGCTCCCCCACAGCATGTGATCAAATGAGATTAATAAGCAGCCCAGCAGTTATTAACTCTTGCTAGCCTGACTATGAACTACAAGTCTGTGGGTCGACGTCTGAGTCTGCCTGCACTGATCACAGACATAAGAGAAGTTAGCAGCAGGCAGAGCTCCAGAATCTGTAGTCTCCACAGATCCTGATGCCTCCATGACAGTTGGCCATGTTTGGAAAAACCTCCTTGTGACAGGAGACGTCTGAATGAGCCCAACTGATGGTAAGAATGGTTTCTTTTACAGGATACTCACAGAAAAGACTTATGCACTTGTGATTGATCTAGTAATTGCAATAAAGACAGAGAACTTAAACATCTGATGATTGACTATGGATTTTATGCAATTACTTTTTTTTGTAATTAATCTCCAATGGGCCATTTTATTTAATGACGTGGTCACTAATAGCTATGGCCAACCGATATCTAATGATAATATTTTATCAGATTATTTTTATTCTATTACCTTAACTTTAGGGTGGCATGGTGGCTCAGTGGTTAGCACTGCAGTCTTATGGTGGCTCAGTGGTTAGCATTGCAGTCTTGCAGCACTGGGGTCCTGGGTTCAAATCCCACCAAGGATAACATCTGCAAGGAGTTTGTATGTTCTCCCTGAGTTTGTGTGGTTTTCCTCCAACACTCCAAAGACATACTGATAGGGAATTTAGATTGTGAGCCCCAATGGTGACAGTGTTCCTGATGAATGTAAAGCGCTGAGGAATATGTTAGCGCTATATATAAATATTTATTTTATTTTATTTGACCCTAAAAAATGCAGCCACTGATAGCCATGTAAATATCAATGTAGGTGCAGTAGATTTTTTTCTATTTTACCCTGGACAGTGGGTTTATCATCCGTTTGCCTTATAGTGTATTGAATCCTTGTCTCTCATCTTCTGCTCTCCTGTCTCTCAAAGTGCCTACAGACCTAACAGGGAGCAGTTAAGGCTTTGGACAATGGCTGGAACAATACGTGCTGGTAGTTAGAGGAAATGAAGTTCCAGCACCTATAGTGCAGGTAGAATGATAATTATATATAATTCCCTTATCCTTTGGGCAGGTAATACCTTTTGGGGAAAGGGCTAAAAAAAATGTTTCAATGTGAAACATGATATACATTTTTTGCACATTTAGTTTCGGGCTACATTGTCGCAGCGCCAAAGAATGCTAAGTGGCACTGCTACATCACAGTATGATACAAGTGAATGGGGTCGCACTGTAACTCCGAAAGTACTGCCATTGTGACAAGCAAGTCCCCAAGAAAGCCAATTGAGTATGATTTTTGGCTTGTTGGAGTCACAGTATTCTTGGGGCCATAATGTGATGGGGTTAATGACCCTGATCGATGCAGCAGTGACACCTAGAAATCATTGACAGCATGACATGTACCGCCGTCAAAGTCGCCTTGTTGCCCCAATATTGCTAGGAAAAAAATTCAGTTTTGTTAAAAGCTAATTATTAAATAATTGCCCGATTTGTCACAAAAATCTGAGATAAAAATCATTTTAATCATCTAAATAAATTCTCAAAAAAAAAAAAAATAACAAATTTGATTGGTTAGCAAAAAGCAATTAAAGGAAACCGGTTAAACAATGGGGGAAAACCATGCAGCCCCTCAAACTGATATTATAGCAGAGGTGGACATATCAATGGCAGGGAACTGTAAAGTTCGGGGTTCGTACCGAACACGGCATGTCCAGGTCTTGGACCCGAACACGGATTTTTAACCGTACGTCCGTATTCCTCTTTGGATTTGCCATCTGAGTAAAGCTTGTTGAAAGGCTGCAGCTGAGCGGAGCGGAGAGGAGAGAGCAAGCGGGCGCGCGCGAGAATGACCACAACCATTTTACTCCACAGACGTACAGGTCCCCATTGACTTATATAGGGATCGAGGTCCGGGGTCAAGTTCCGGTCCCGAACTGAACTTTTAACTAAATTACGGCTGAACCCAATAAACCCAACCTTCCATGGGTCCGCTCATCCCTATTGGTTCAAACTGTGCAGCCGCACAGGGGTCCAAGGGGCAAGGGGGCCACCACCACCTCCAAAGCAGGTGCAGTTTTGCATTTTTATGGGCTCCTGTGCTGCCAAGGGCCCATATATTATTTTAACACAGTGGCCCAATTAGTGAGGGGGACCACCACCACCTCCAAAGGTGCAATTTTGCATTTTTATGGGGTCTTGGGCTGCAATGGGTCAATATATTGTCTTTGCACAGGGGCCCAATTAGTAAAGGGGCCATTACCATCTCCAAAGTAGGTGCAATTTTGCATTTTTTTGGGGTCTTGGTCTGCAAAGGGTCCATATATTAATCTTGGACATGGGGGCTAAGAGGTAAGGGGGCCACTATCCTCTCCAGAGCAGGAGGAATGATGCGTTTTTGGGCTGCAGGGGGCCATATCCAGTCCTTGCACAGGGGCCCTCTTCTGTGTGCACACTGGCCACACTCTGCAGAGGCAGTGCATGGAGTTGTCCCCTCTGTGTGGAGATGGAGGGGGATGGAGGGGCAGGACTCTGACATCACAGCTCTGATTACTTAGCTGGGCTGAGCGCTGCTCTGCAGAAGGACAGAGTTTGGAGAGCACAGAGGAGGTGAGAGCCCTGTGGGGCTGTGACAGGCAGCTCCTGGAGGAGACGAGCAGGAGGGTGCAATATGCTGCAGACAAGACCCTGATTGATCGCGTGGAGTTGCACAGTCGCAGGATTTGTGGCATCTGTGGATGGTGTAGCTTTGCCTCTGGGCTTCCCAGGATGAAGCCTCTTGTAGCCACCTCTGATCTGCCCAAGGAGAGCTCCCCAAGGCGCAGGGATAAGTGTGAGGCTGAGTCCGAGCGCCAGCGGACCCGGGAGCGCCTGGAGGCCACCCTGGCCGGGCTGGGGGAGCTGGCACACCTGCGCCACCGGCAGGAGGTCCTGGTGAAGGCGGCGCTCAGCCCTGGAGGGGCCCCTGTGAGCAAAGGCGAGGGTCCCCGGAGTCTGGAGGAAAGGTTCCTGGAGGAGAACATCCTGCTGCTCAAGAAGCAATTGGTATGTCTGAGGGAAGCGAGCGCTGAGTGTGCTGGACAGGGGGCTTACACTATATACTATACAGGGGGCTGCACACTGCTGGGGGCTTACACTATATACTGTACAGGGGGCTGCACACTGCTGGGGGCTTACACTATATACTGTACAGGGGGCTGCACAGTGCTGGGGGCTTACACTATATACTATACAGGGGGCTGCACACTGCTGGGGGCTTACAGAATGGGGTATATACAGTATATACTATACAGGGGGCTGCACACTGCTGGGGGCTTACACTATATACTATACAGGGGGCTGCACACTGCTGGGGGCTTACACTATATACTATACAGGGGGCTGCACACTGCTGGGGGCTTACACTATATACTATACAGGGGGCTGCACAGCGCTGGGGGCTTACAGAATGGGGTATATACAGGGGGCTGCACAGCGCTGGGGGCTTACAGAATGGGGTATATACAGGGGGCTGCACAGCGCTGGGGGCTTACAGAATGGGGTATATACAGGGGGCTGCACAGCGCTGGGGGCTTACAGAATGGGGTATATACAGGGGGCTGCACAGCGCTTGGGGGCTTACAGAATGGGGTATATACAGGGGGCTGCACAGCGCTGGGGGCTTACAGAATGGGGTATATACAGGGGGCTGCACAGTGCTGGGGGCTTACAGAATGGGGTATATACAGTATATACTATACAGGGGGCTGCACAGTGCTGGGGGCTTACAGAATGGGGTATATACAGGGGGCTGCACAGTGCTGGGGGCTTACAGAATGGGGTATATACAGTATATACTATACAGGGGGCTGCACAGCGCTGGGGTCTTACAGAATGGGGTATATACAGGGGGCTGCACAGTGCTGGGGGCTTACAGAATGGGGTATATACAGGGGGCTGCACAGTGCTGGGGGCTTACAGAATGGGGTATATACAGTATATACTATACAGGGGGCTGCACAGTGCTGGGGGCTTACAGAATGGGGTATATACAGGGGGCTGCACAGTGCTGGGGGCTTACAGAATGGGGTATATACAGTATATACTATACAGGGGGCTGCACAGCGCTGGGGTCTTACAGAATGGGGTATATACAGGGGGCTGCACAGTGCTGGGGGCTTACAGAATGGGGTATATACAGTATATACTATACAGGGGGCTGCACAGTGCTGGGGGCTTACAGAATGGGGTATATACTATACAGGGGGCTGCATAGTGCTGGGGGCTTACTGGAGCAGACATACACTGCATTTGGATCTCTGTCAGAAAACAATGATATAGTACACTGGGGTCTTACAGAATGGAGTATATACTATATGGGGAGGGGGGATACAATACTGGGGTCTTTCTGAGGCAGCCATACTCTGCATTAGGATGTCTGTAATATAAAACAATGATATAGTACACTTGGGTCTTACAGAATGGGGTATATACCATACAGGGGGGGATAAAATACTGGGGTCTTTCTGGAGAAGACATACACTGCATTAGGATCTGTCATAAAAAGCAATGATATAGTACACTGTGCTCTCACAGGATGAGGTATACACAGCATGTAGACCCCCATACATGAGAGGGGGGATATATTATATTAATGGGGGTACAATACTGGAGTATTTTCTGGAGCAGCCATACACTATTAGGAGGTCTGTCATAGAAAACAATGATATAGTACACTAGGGTCTTTAAAAATGGGTTATACACAGTATCTGGACCCCCATGCATAAGAGAGGGGGATATACTATATTGGGTTGGGGGTACACTCTAATGGATTTTTTATATATATATATATATATATATATATATATATATATATATATATATATATATATATATATATATATATATATATATATATATATATATATATATATATATATATATATATATATATATAATATATATATGTGTATATGTATGTATATATATATATATATATAATATTATACACTCATTGGATTTTTAGAGTAGGAGGCTCCTGCTGTTTTATGGTCTCTGTGCTATAAACAGGGGGCTTACACGAAGGGGTTAATACAATACTGGGGTCTTTCTGGAGCAGCCAAACCCTATTTGGATCTCTCTGTCCTAGAAAATAATGCTATAGTACCCTGGGTCTTACAGGATGGGGTATACACGGTATTGGGACCCCAATGCATTAGAAAGGTGATATATACCATATTGGGGGAGGGGGTGAGTCAATACTGGGGTCTGTCTGGAGCAGCCAGGCACTGTATTAGGATCTCTCGGTCATAGAAAATAATGCTATAGTACCCTGGGGTCTTATAGAATCCACAGTATCCGGACCCCCCATGCCATAAGTTAGGGGGGGGGGTATATTATATTGGAGGGGGTGTACACTTTAATAGGTTCTTTGAAAGAAAAAATGTTGGGGTCTTACAGTAGGAGGCACATGCTGTCTTGGGGTCTCTGTACTATAAATTGGGGGCTTACAAGAAGGGGTTAATACAATGCTGGGCTCTTGCTGTACAGAGGGGCTTGTATGCCATAATGTAATTGTTGCAGAGCATTTCATGCAGTAGGATGGGGGTCTGTGTGTTGTGTGTATTTTACATAAGACTTCTTCTTTGGGGGTGGGGGGTGAATGCTGTAGACCCCAAGGTATAAGTGGATCCAGTAGAATTTGGAATATATGTCCCATTACTGTCAGAATTCACTTTGGGTGGGAAAGGCCGGTGTCCGTAAACCCACCCAGATATGCGAGGTCTTCTAGGAACATGGCATACCCAGGAACATTTAGGAAAGGCATCAGTGTACCCAATGCTTTTATTTAGTGGGTGTAAATATTTGTAGTCTGTAAATAGAGGATACAAATAGAGGATACAAATAGAGGATACAAATAGAGGATACAAATAGAGGATACAAATAGAGGATACAAATAGAGGATACAAATAGAGGATACAAATAGAGGATACATTGTGGCTGGATTGCTAGGATTTGTGTAGAGGTCTGCATTTCATTAACAAAGGGATGTATACAATATCAGCATATTCCTCCAGAGACAAACTGATTACTTCAATTGTCTCCTTGAGGATTAAAGCCAGGTGAGGCAGTAGGTGCTGATTGTCATGTGTGGGGGAGGGGTGGGGAGTTGGGGTTTGGGGTATTCTTGTCATGTGTGGGGGAGGGGTGGGGAGTTGGGGTTTGGGGTATTCTTGTCATGTGTGGGGGAGGGGTGGGGAGTTGGGGTTTGGGGTATTTTTGACATGTGTGGGGGAGGGGTGGGGAGTTGGGGTTTGGGATATTCTTGGGGTAGTGTAGGTATTCGTGGCTGTATAATGTGCCTTCTCAATGACACTCTGTCCCTACATGATCCTTCAGTTGTTCCCCATGTAATCCGGAGGGTCGCACTGACGCCCAGCGAGCTGATAAAGCCAGGCAGACTGTAATATGACCATTGCAGGGATTTGTGCCTCTAGTATACCATCTAAGATTATTTTTCTCAATAAGTCGTATAGCACATGCTGTGGGAGTCGTATCTTGAGGCCATTGATATTGTCTTGGGGTAACGGATTTGGGATCTTTTTGTTAAATTGCAGACTCTTTGATTAGTGGAGTAAAAGAAGAAAAAAAAATTGCTATGAACACAGTACAGCCACCAGGGGGCGCTCATGGGTGCAGGACACTTGGCGTCAGCTCCAATCTTGGCAATAAGACTCCTCAGCCTGTTTGCCCTAGGCACTTCTATCAATGGGGTCCTGTGTCAGCTGAAAGGAGGGCAAACAGAAGACAATCAGCTCCTTTAGTCTAGGATTGATTTGTCACTTGCAATAATCAATTTTAGATCCCTAAAAACAAGCAGCTTTATTATTATTATTATTATTATTATTATTATTATTATTATTATTATTATTTATTATTTTATTTTTTATTTTTTTACATTTGACGGATTTTGCGACAATGTAGTCAACGCAAAGTGTAACAGTCGGATGAATAAAAAGGAATCTGGGAATTGCGCACATAGCGGAGGCTGTATGGAGGCAGATAGTACCCCCTGCGGCTCTGAACTTACAAGCTGCAGACACTGTGTGCTGCCATATGGTGCCACTGTGTAGAAATGGATCAAAAAGATGTTTCCCCCACATATAAAGTTTGTAGGGGGAATTTATTTAACTGGGGAATCCCCCCTATCATCTAAATACCCCCCCCCCCCTTTCTGTTCGGTGTTGCTATAGATCTTACCATCATCATCTATAATTGCTTTATTACAGCTATAGAGTTGTGGGCAAGATGCTAAAGTCTATATCCTGCTGCCCAATGCTTGTTTAGGATAAATGTTTGTTACAAATATACAATAATGGGCTAAAAATGCCTAAAATGCCACGTCGCTGTAGTTAACCACCATGTACAGTGACTTGTACATTCAGCGCCACACTATAGGGCAGACATTTTTGCTCTCTTTAGATGTGGTATCTGGTTCTCATCCAACAGTTATAGATGTCTGTATTTTGCATCCATCTATCTATCTAGTCATCCATCCATCCATCCATCCATCCATCCATCCATCTAGTCATCCATCCATCCATCCATCCATCTAGTCATCCATCCATCCATCCATCCATCTATCTAGTCATCCATCCATCCATCCATCCATCTATCTAGTCATCCATCCATCCATCTATCCATCCATCTAGTCATCCATCCATCCATCTAGTCATCCATCCATCCATCTAGTCATCCATCCATCCATCCATCCATCCATCCATCCATCCATCCAACTATCTAGTCATCCATCCATCCATCCAGTCATGCATCCATCCAGCTAGCTATCTAGCCATGCATCTATCTATCCATCCAACCAACTATCCATCTAGCCATGCATCCATCCATCTAGCCATGCATCTAGCCATGCATCCATCCATCTAGCCATGCATCCATCCATCTAGCCATCCATCTAGCCATGCATCCATCCATCTAGCCATCCATCTAGCCATGCATCCATCCATCTAGCCATGCATCTAGCCATGCATCCATCCATCTAGCCATGCATCTAGCCATGCATCCATCCATCTAGCCATGCATCTAGCCATGCATCCATCCATCTAGCCATGCATCAAGCCATGCATCCATCCATCTAGCCATGCATCTAGCCATGCATCCATCCATCTAGCCATGCATCTAGCCATGCATCCATCCATCTAGCCATGCATCTAGCCATGCATCCATCCATCTAGCCATGCATCTAGCCATGCATCCATCCATCTAGCCATGCATCTAGCCATGCATCCATCCATCTAGCCATGCATCTAGCCGTGCATCCATCCATCTAGCCATGCATCCGTGCATCCATCCATCTAGCCATGCATCCATGCATCCATCCATCTAGCCATGCATCCATCCATCTAGCCATGCATCCATGCATCCATCCATCTAGCCATCCATCCATCCATCTAGCCATGCATCCATCCATCCATCCATCTAGCCATCCATCCATCCATCTAGCCATGCATCCATCCATCCATCCATCTAGCCATCCATCCATCCATCTAGCCATGCATCCATCCATCTAGCCATCCATCCATCTAGCCATCCATCCATCCATCCATCTAGCCATCCATCCATCCATCCATCTAGCCATCCATCCATCCATCCATCTAGCCATGCATCCATCCATCTAGCCATGCATCCATCCATCCATCCATCCATCTAGCCATGCATCCATCCATCTAGCCATGCATCCATGCATCCATCCATCTAGCCATCCATCCATCCATCTAGCCATGCATCCATCCATCCATCCATCTAGCCATCCATCCATCCATCTAGCCATCCATCCATCCATCCATCTAGCCATCCATCCATCCATCCATCTAGCCATCCATCCATCCATCTAGCCATGCATCCATCCATCCATCCATCTAGCCATCCATCCATCCATCTAGCCATGCATCCATCCATCCATCCATCTAGCCATGCATCCATCCATCCATCCATCTAGCCATGCATCCATCCATCCATCCATCTAGCCATCCATCCATCCATCTAGCCATGCATCCATCCATCCATCCATCTAGCCATGCATCCATCCATCCATCTAGCCATGCATCCATCCATCCATCTAGCCATGCATCCATCCATCTAGCCATGCATCCATCCATCTAGCCATCTAGCCATGCATGCATCCATGCATCCAACTATCTAGCCATGCATCCAACTATCTAGCCATCCATTCAGTCCATTTATCCAGCCATCTAGCCATGCATCCATCCATCCATCCATCTAGCCATCCATCCATCCATCTAGCCATCCATCCATCCATCTAGCCATCCATCCATCCATCTAGCCATCCATCCATCTAGCCATCCATCCATCCATCCATCTAGCCATCCATCCATCCATCCATCTAGCCATCCATCCATCCATCCATCTAGCCATCCATCCATCCATCCATCTAGCCATCCATCCATCCATCCATCTAGCCATCCATCCATCCATCCATCTAGCCATCCATCCATCCATCCATCTAGCCATGCATCCATCCATCTAGCCATGCATGCATCCATGCATCCAACTATCTAGCCATGCATCCAACTATCTAGCCATCCATTCAGTCCATTCATCCAGCCATCTAGCCATGCATCCATTTAACTATCTACACATTTGTGCTTAGATGTGGTATCTGGTTCTCCTCCAACTTCAGTTTTCAAAAAGTTCTATGTCTGTATTTGGCATCTATCTAGCCGTCCGTCCAACTAGCCGTCTGTTTATTATCTATTTATTTTTTTTCCCACCTATTTATATATTTGACTTTTTTATATATTTTTCCCAGAATTGCCTGAGGAAGAGAGATGCTGGCTTACTAACTCAACTACATGAGCTTGACAAACAGATAAATGACTTAAAAATTGATGTGGAAAAGACGACTGAAGAGCATTTGGAAACCGACAGCCGCCCCAGTTCAGGTAACTTAAATTTTCAAGCCTTTCTTGAAATGCTGAAACCCCAATAACAAGTGAGCTTTATTTGCACGTGAGGTTGTAATCCTTCTCTTTAGACATGCTCGCTTGTAATGGTGTACTCCAGGCCAATTCCTGACCCCCGGATAGTTTGTGGTTTCAACCATGACTATATATGAAGTCGGTAGCAATTTTAATTGTGCATCTGCAATGAGTTTTCTCTTTATATAAGTATTTTTTTTTTTTTCCCAGGATTTTATGAGTTGAGTGATGGGACATCGGGATCTCTCTCTAATTCCTCAAACTCTGTCTTCAGTGAATGTTTATCCAGCTGTCAGTCCAGCACCTGCTTTTGCAGCCCCCTCGAAGCGTCATTAAACATCCCAGATGGTCAACCAAGATCAGCAGGTAAGGTTTTTCTTGTGGGTTCTCCTATTCCTTTTCCTTTTTCCTTTTTGGTTGTGTCTAGAACGTTTTTGACTTTTGGGTGAAATTTCAGGATGCTCCTAAAATGCACTCTAACCTTTCCCGGTGAACTTATTGTGACCTTCTATGAACGGTTGGACATGTGCGTTCAAAAGTTGTTTAATGTTTCAGGACTTTTTACACAACTTGCTGTTCTCTAACTAGGAGCTTAATGGCAAAATTCACGTGTTTAATCCATGAATCGCCCAATTAATGTTGGGGTTCAATTAGAAATGGTATTTAAACAGTCCTCATTATGCTGTTCACATTTTGACATCATGAGACCAAGACTACACCTAACAATTGATTCGCAGTACCGCACCATTGTGAGGCTTAAAGCAGGGTGATCTCAGATGGAAGAGGCCACTAAGCTTAGAGCGTCACAGAGTGTCACCAGCAGGTTGTACAGAGCTACAGAGAGACTGGAAGAGTCGCAGAAAGGCAGAGAAGTGGACGTCCTTTGGCCACATCCCACACTGATGACTGCTTCATTGTGAACCATGTTCTTCAAAACCAGATAATGAATATCACACACATCCAGGCACATTTAAGGGAGGTGAGAGGCACCCAAGTGTCACATCAGACCATTGAATACCATGTAAATCAGCGTGGTGTCAGACCATTCAAAACTGTGTATATCAGCGTGGTCTGCGTACTAGATTACCTGCAAGGTACCTGACCACGACACCAGGCACACGGAGCATTTACGCTGGATGAGGGACCAGTGGCCTCAGTACTGGTCACTGATGAAATTTGATTCGCGCTGAGCAGGAATGATGGCTGCTAATGACATCAAGGAAAGCTCTATGAATCAGCCACTGTTACCAGATGAGCCTTTGGTGGTGTTAGTCTGGGCAGGTGAATCTAGTCAGTACAGAACTGCCCAACACTTTGTGAATGGTACAGTGACAGCCCCTACTACTGGAATAACATCATTAGTCATTGTGCCTCTGCATGAACAACACCAGCCGAATTTCACCTTGATGGACAACAATGCGCCTACTCATTGACGTTGCATCATTAGGGAACGGCTGCTGTAGACCTGAGGTACCTCAAATGGAGCAGCCTGCACTCTCTCCAGACCTGAATCCCATAGAAAACCTATTGGATCAGCTAAATCAGTGTAGAAGCCGTAACTGTGTACCACAGAACCTCAATGACCTGAGGGCCGCCCTTCAAGAAGAGTTGGATACTGGCCTACACAGGAAATAACTTCACTTGTGACCAGCAGGAGGCGTCATTGACAGATGTAATTGATGCTCAAGGCCACATGACAAGTTATTGAGACATTGACATTTGGGGGGGTAGACGCAGCACTGGTGTTGGCTTTTGTTTTGATAAATAGTTTGAGATGAGAAAATTACCATTGGTTTTTTTTTTTTTTTTTTTTTGATAGTCGGGCATTTGATACTTAAATGCCCGACTGTCATAAAATATCACTGTAGAGGGAACTTTTTTGTTTTATATAAATTTTGCCCAAAAGCCAAATATCCCTAACTTTCTGTGAGTAGTGTCTTTTACAGACCCATTATAAAACAATAAGGGTATGTGCACACGATGAGGAGTTGCTGTGTCCTGGACGCAGCGGGTCATGACCTGCGGGGCTGCAAGTCTCCTCCGCAGGAGACCGCAGCTGCTTGTACCCACGATCAAGCGTTCAGTGCGCTGCGGTCTTTCACTTGTGTTCTCCCTACGGAGGATGCATGCAATTCCGCAGCAAACAATTGACATGCTGCGGTCTGGAAAGCTGCACCGCAGGTCAGTGTATGCTGTGGAAAAAACTCAGTGGGCACAGGATTTCTAGAAATCCATCCACTGAGCTTGTACTGTAGAACGTAGTGTTTTGGACGCAACTGAAGCATAGTGCGTCCAAAACGCTGCAAACACTGATCGTAAGCACGCACCCTAATAAATCATTAAGTATACGTGATCCATGTCTACGGCCTTTAAACTGTGAAATAATTAGTCAAAATAACCTGAATAAATTCGCCAGCCTCAAAAAGATTCGCTGATGCCTTTTTAAATTTATTTCTTTTTTTTATAGACAAGTCAAAAAAGTGTCCAATGTTTACAGACTGTCCTGTTTCTAGAATTTTTTTTATTAAATGTGAGTTGTAAAATTTTATATTTTCTTTATTCCAGATGACTTCTTCGAATGGTTGGACTACAGAGAAGGCCAAAGTGAAGGCACTGGCACAGTGCGCCGGTCTTTTTCGGCACCCCATTCTAATACCACTGAAGTTGTTGCTGATGTACATCCCAAGTATCAGTGTGATCTCGTCTCCAAAAACGGCAACGATGTCTACAGATATCCAAGCCCTCTTCATGCCGTGGCAGTGCAGAGTCCTATGTTTTTGTTATCCATGATGAGTACCGTAAAAGTGGAGGAAGAGGGTGAAATGGGAGCGGACATGAATGACTGTTTAGTGCCCGAACTGGTTTCCCTAAAACATGAAGAATCGTTTCAACAACAGAACAGTTTGTGTCCTGCTCCTCTACCTTCCAGTAAAAAATTGGATGGGTACATTTTAGGTATAATTCAGAAAAAGGCACACCCAATACGGACTAACAAACCCAGAACGAGTGTCAATGTAGACCCAGGCAAAAGTATTTTACGACACGGGAGTATATGTGTCAAACAGACTGTCATCTCTCATAACGGCACCACTAACATGAAGAATCCTAAACAGCCATGTTTACATTCCTCTGGAATAACCTCTGTGGATAATAGCACTTACCCGCCTCTTAAACAGTGCGCTAAAGAATCTCAAAGCGAACAGCTGGAAAGTAAAAAGATGCCTTCAGTGCAAAGTTACCAGCCAGGTAATATTAATGAACCTCAAAGCCAAAACAATTCGCGAAACTCTATGAAGTCCGTCTGTTTAAATCTTGGACGAAACCCTTTGGTTGGAACGTCGAATATCCCAAAGGAAATATTCGTAAACCCCAATCCTTCCGGCAATCTTTTCCCCATTATTTCCAATCCACTTTGTAATGGATCCCCCAAGGAACCACTCTCTATTGTCTCTCTTCCTCAGGAGATTAAAATTGTGCCACAGCCAAAAAGGATTTCTCCCAAAAATACAATTAACTCTTACCATGGTTCATCTCATGACGAGAGACCTCCATTAGACTTTAAGAGTGAAGGATCCTCCTCTCAAAGCTTGGATGAAGGACTGTTGGTCAACGCACACTATATTCCTGCACAACAACAGGGTGTTAAACTACATAAAAGTACCAAAAATGTGAAGCTTGTTAAGAGCTCAACCTTAAAACACAAGTCAAATTTACAGAATGTTATGGATCATGGCTCTCAAACGTTGAAGGAAAAGGGGAAGGTCGTCACAAAGAAATGTAGGTTTCCAGATGACTTGGAGGCAACTAAAAAAGTTAGGAAAGTTTCTCCGAGAGGTAAGAAGATTGTCCATTCGCAAGTAGAGACTGGTATTGTAGTTAAAGGTCCTGGGGGAAGTAAGTCTGGCAGTAGGCCTCATGGACATGCAAAAGATGTGGTTTTGGCCAAGCCTAGACATAAAAGAGGAGATTATCGAAGGTGGAAATCATCAGCTGAGATATCGTATGAGGAAGCTTTACGCAGAGCAAGACGGCGAAACCAGAGAGAGATGCTTGGAGTTTACAGTCAGGTACCTCTTCCGTATGCCAGCCCCTATGCCTACATGGCAAGTGACTCTGAGTATTCTGCAGAATGCGAGTCTCTGTTTCATTCCACTGTTGTAGACACCAGTGAAGATGAACAGAGCAACTACACCACAAACTGTTTTGGGGACAGCGAGTCCAGTTTAAGTGAGGTGGAATTTGTTGGCGAGAGTACAACGTCAAGCGACACGGATGAGAGCGGAGGACTTATTTGGTCTCAGTTTGTCCATACTCTACCCATGCAGGCGGCCACAGCTGCTGACCTCCAAACCACAGCCAAGGCCTTTGTCAAAATAAAAGCTTCACACAATCTTAAGAAGAAAATTCTTCGCTTTCGATCCGGGTCGCTAAAATTGATGACGACAGTTTGAAGCATCAAATGTTTTCTTACTGTTTCTTGACCCAGTTTTTCACTCTGTAAATAAATTTGTATCATTTTTGTGCAAATATTTAAAAGGTTTACAGTAACTTATGTTTACTTGTGAAAACTGTTTTTTGTTTTTTTTTATATTTCTGAAAGCTCTAAATTTAGTTAGCTGGTCAATGTAGACAATGACAGCGTCTCAGTACACAATCCTAGGATGTCTTGTCCATCAACATGGTTGCTTAAGATCTCCTCTTCGGTTTGGAACCTTAGGACAATTATATAAACATTCCGTTGGAAGAAATCTTGAATCTTTCCAACTAATATTTTAATTTTTATTTTTTTTTTTTTTAAGAAGGATTGTGAATCCGCAGATGCATCTAGAACTTGCCAAGCTCACAAAGTTGGAGGGACGTAGCACAGAAATGGCGGAGTCCCTTCTTTTTAAGTATTTGCATGCATTATGCATGGAAAGTATTGGTTCCCATATGCCTTTTTTTTTTATTATGGGCTCTATGTATACTGTAATCCTACGTATTTTATATATTTTGTAAATTATATAACACATTTTACATGGTAATAAAACTGTCTGCTTTAATGCTGTTTAAAATGATTAAATTGGAAACAAACAGGCTCCTCTAATCTTGTCTTGAAGCCTCTTATTAAATCTGATCCCTATCTGAAGGAAGACCAATATCCTGTCGGCCACCTTTTTGTTCATTTTAAAAGGGAGGTACAAAAAAGGAGCCTGTAAGGTGGATCAAAAACAATCCTGTCTGTCTTCCAGGAAATGCCTTATGTCTCCATGATGCCTTTAGTTTCTGGGGAAGTGATGGGTTGCATTCTTATGATTATTAGCTTGGCCGATACAATGGCTGTATTTGAAAGGTTGCGTGGGATGGGTCCACCTTGATCTGTGCCCTGCACCTTACTTTTTTCCTAAATTGGACACTTACAGTTAAAAAAAAATAAAGTTGCAGCATATACCGGTATTGCTTGTTAGTCCCGGCTTTCTAGAATACTGTATAGAAGAGCTCAGTGGTGGCCGCAGCTTATACGGGACAAATCGGGTGACAGGTTCCCTTTAATGCACCCACTAAATTTAAAAGGGGTTGTCTGGGACTATTTCATATTTTATTTTTTTGGGGCTAACTACCTGCCCGTTTCACACAGAGTGAGCGCAGACAGATTCTGCAAAGGGGAAAAAAGCATCATAATCTTCAGCTCACAAAGTCTGGATAATTGTGATAAGAGGCATGCGGAGCAAGGAAATAATCCTGGGCCGGTTCCTAGATGAAAAAATGTTTAAAAAAATTTAAATTTTAGTTTAGTATTGGCAAAGCAAATATTGAGCACAGGTGTAAGTGTTTAGAGGGCGAAACGCTCGCATAGCCAATGACTAAGCGGTTCATGCTCGAAACGCTTAAATCTGTGCCCTATTTTAATTATGTTTTGCCAATCGTAATAAAATGGTATGGTTTTTAAAGAAGTTTTCACTTTGAAACAACTTTTGTGCAGGAGCTGTGCACAAACTTATTTATTTATTTTTTTTTCTTTGCTCCTAACCACATACTGGCTATACAGTTTCCACTGATTTCACCAACAAGGCAGCATATTCTCTTCCGCTCTGCTCTGTGGATGGGCAGTGACTGCCAGCATCATGCGGGCAGTCAATCAGCATAACGTCCGCAGTCTCATCCTGTCAACAGAGCAGAAGAGGAAGAGCTGCTCTGACATGAAGCAGCAGGAACGGTCTGTGACAGCAATTTGCCATTATTGGGTACAACAGGAAGGTAGCTGGTTGCAACTAATTGCCTTTGTTCTTAGGACTATAGTTAAAATAAAAAATAAAAAAAATTTGAGAAATGAGTCCTCCCCGCAGGCAATTTTTCTATGTATAAAACCATTGGTCAATGGGGTTCTGACCCATATACTGCATTGGTCGGGATTGGGTTCTGACCATATGATTGCATTGGTCTAGGTTCTGACAATATACTGCATTGGTCCAGGTTCTGACCCTGACCATATACTGCATTGGTCCAGGTTCTGACCATATACTGCATTGGTCCAGGTTCTGACCATATACTGCATTGGTCCAGGTTCTGACCATATACTGCATTGGTCCAGGTTCTGACCATATACTGCATTGGTCCGGGTTCTGACCATATGACTGCATTGGTCCGGGTTCTGACCATATGACTGCATTGGTCCGGGTTCTGACCATATGACTGCATTGGTCCGGGTTCTGACCATATGACTGCATTGGTCCGGGTTCTGACCATATGACTGCATTGGTCCGGGTTCTGACCATATGACTGCATTGGTCAAGGTTCTGACCATATGACTGCATTGGTCCGGGTTCTGACCATATACTTGGTGCTTTGCATATGGATTGCATATGGATGTAAAATGTACAAGCTGAGAAAATTATTACAGTTGGCAGCAAAAGTTATGCTGCGTATATTCAGCTTTAGGAGACTTTTCTAGATTTATTGGGGGGGGGGGAGGGGGAGTAAACTTAAAACAAGTTTCTTGAATCCTTTTCATGTCTTTCTAGGTAAATTTAGGGCAGTTGCTTCACAATATCAACCTTGCCACCAAATGTTATATTACCACTTCCTAGGAAATCCTATACTCCAGCAGGAGACCTAGATTTCCTGTCAATTGTAGAGGAATTTGTTGCCTTTAGGCTATTCTCACATGTAGCAGGTCATAAATTACCATTGACTCCCTCCACCCCCCCTAACACCTCTTCTATGCAACATCCAAGGAAGAAGTGAGGGGGGAGCAGTCTATTGGGATAAGGAAATTTTCATAAATACAATATTAAATTTTATTTTTTAAGACCTTCAATCCATGAGCATACACTGTTTGCGTAGAATGCCAACTTAATTCAAAGGGTTTGTCTCCTTGTGTTTGGACGTAGATTTGAGCCTCTTGATTTTACTGCAAAACAGACAATACGGGGTATTGCTTCCACTACAAAGATAAAGTACACAGAGATTCGTTTTATTGTTTTGCCAGCTAATTGAACTGATGTTTAAATCCTAATGCAGATCCACCATAGGCTCAGTTTTTTTGCCATCAGGCACAATCCAGCAGAAACATGAAAAAACGCGTCTGGCGCCGGATGCGTGTTTTCCCCCATAGACTTCTATTAGTGCTAGATTGCGCTGGATGGTCCGGCAAAATTTGCTTATCTGCCGGCCGGATGGAACATTGAGGTGCATGCTTTTTGTCTCCGGCGAGAAACCGTATTGCGCCATACGGCGTGTTTTATAATGGAAGCCTATGGACGCCGGATCCGACGTAATACGGCAAAAACAGGATTTTGGCCGCCAGATCAGTTTTTTTTTTAACTGAGCATGCTCAGTATCAAAATGGATCCGTCAAAAAAAAAAACGGGAGAAATGGATGGAAAAAAGTGATTCGACTGATCCGTTTTTTTGCCGGAGCCGTCACATCACTTTTTCGCCGGATCATGCCTGATGGCAAAAAACTGATGTGTGAAAGCAGCCATAGTCTTCTCTTGTCATGTAGACCCATACCCATTAGGTAGCTGTCAGTGAAGAAAAGTTTCATCTGTCCTCCATACACAGGAATGCTCATTTAGGCCAAGCGTTTGTTCTAGCCGCTGCTTATCTCCTGGCAAGCAAATGAATGGACCATTGGAAATCCCACAGTCCATATCCTTCTCACCCTTGCCATCATCTGAAAAAAGAGCTAGAGGTAGATTCTACCTGTGGAAGGGGAGGATATATATGCCCCTGAAACGCGTTGCGGCTTATCAATAAATGATCCTTAGCAAAAAATCATTTTTTTTCCTCTTTGAGCAGCGCATACCCAGTATTGTGAATTTTGTCTTTTCTCTGAACTTCTTGTCATTATCTGAGAGAGTCCAAGAGACACCCCCCCCCCCCCCCACACACACACACGCACCTAAAGGACTGTCAGCATAGAATGGCTGTTCAAACCAAGCCCAGGACCTTGGTGGATCATGGCGTGGCCAATCGTATAAGTACACCTTCCACCTGCTTGGTTTCCTTCTATCTATGCCCTCCAACCCACCACTATTTTGATTGACAGAGCACCCGAGAAGGACAGAGATTGATGGGAAACAAGTAGTTGGGAAGGTGGCCTGAACTGTTTGGCTACACAAAGTGTGGACTAAATCTTAAGTTATTCTGTCCTGATATATTCTCTAACTTTATTATTATAGTGCCGTTAATTCAATAGCACTTTACATTTGAAAAGGGGTATATATAATAGGTACAAGTACAATAATCCTAAACCAAACAAGCCACAGGTTGGTACAGGAGGAGCAAGGACCTGCCCGTGAGGGCTCACAGTCTACAGGGGATGGGTGAGAATACAGCAGGTGAGGGTGGAGATGGTCCTGTGGTGCTATAGCGGACTGAGGCTTATTGCAGGTTGTAGGCTTGTTGGAAGAGGTGGATCTTCAAGTTCCTTTTGAAGCTTTCCAAGTTAGAAAGGAGTCTGTGTGAGGGAAGAGAGTTGCATAGTATATGGGAGTTCCAGGAGAAAACTTGTATGCAATTGTGGGAAGAGGAAATAAGATTGGCGTAGAGAAGGAAATTTTGTGAGGATCAGCCGTTATGTGCAGGTATCGGGAGACTAGGTCACAGATGTATGGAGGAGAAAGGTTGTGGTTGGTTTTGTATGTCATGATTAAGGTTTTGAACTGGAGTCGATGGGCAATGGGAAGCCAGTGAAGGGATCGGCGGAGAGGTCGGGGAGTAACTGGGGGAGAGGTGGATTAGTCTGGCAGCATAGTTTAGAGTAGATTGTGGAGGTGCGAGAGTGTAAAGGGTGCTTTACACGAGACGATCTATCGTACGATAGATCGTCGGGGTCAAGGTTTTTGTGACGCACATCCGGCATCGCTTGCGACGTCGGGCTGTGTGACACCTCCGCGCGACGAAGTATCGCTCACAAATCGTGAGTCGTGTACTTGTCGCTCGGTATCATCTTGTTTAATTACAATGGCGCCGGTTGCTCATCGTTCCCGGGGTAGCACACGCTGCTCCGTGTGACACCCCGGGAACGATATTCAGCAGCTTACCTCCATCCCGCGGCACCCGCCGGCTATGCGGAAGGAAGGAGGTGGGCGGGATGTTTACGTCCCCTCATCTCCGCCCCTCCGATTCTATTGGCCGCTGTGTGACGTCACTGTGACGCCGAACGTCCCTCCCCCTTCAGGAAGAGGATGTTCGCCGCCCACAGCGATGTAACACAGCAGGTAAGTGCGTGTGATGGGGGTTAACAACTTTGTGTGCCACGGGCAACTAATTGCCTGTGACGCACAAACGACGGGGGCGGGTACGATCGATCGTGAAATTGCACGATAGATCGTACCGTGTAAAGCAGGCTTTAGAGGGGAGGCCACAGAGCAGGGGGTTGCAGTAGTTCTGGCGGGAGATGAGGGCATGCACCAGTGTTTTTGCTGCTTCGAACCTTAAGGCTCTGTGCTTCCTAGTGAAGGGTCTTCAACTTCTATCCATACCATAGCAGCTTTTATTCAGAATTATGTCCGGTTCACACTGCTTTTACAGTACATTTTTTATTTATTTATTTATTTTTTTGGGAAGGTTGTCTGAATCCCAAAAAAAGAAATAAAGGGGGTTCAGCTGATTTGCCAAAGGAACACATGGGCTGGTATGACATGAGTGGAGTTTAGAGTGCTTCTTTTTTCTGAAAGTGTCCATCCTTTCAGACACAGAAATTCATAGGGACCATGCGCAAAACCTGACATGGTCCCACCTTTGGGATCTAAACCCAGCTTTGCAAAAAAAATAGAAAATACAACGTGGAAGTGTCTGGTTTCCTTTTTTTCCCCTTTTCAGTCCAAAATCCTTGGATGACACAATGACAGAAATGTAGCTAAACAAGCTGAAAGTAGAAAATGTAGGGCACATTACAAAATAACGTGCAAATCTGAGTTCAGTGAGGTATAAGAAGAATATTAAAGGGAACCTGTCACCTAGAATATGCGTTCTGACCTATCAGCAGACGCATGTGTGCCCTAATTACACCTCCCTACCCATCCCTGTGTTATAAAATTGTATAATATGAAACTAATAAAAAAGTTTTATTACCTTCATATTTCCTATGTAAATTAGAGAGCTGTGGGCGTGATACCATGGAGTCACATGAGTGACGTCCCCGTCGCTCATTCTATCCTGCGCACGTTTACGCTTACTATTGCGGCAGGCTTCTCTTCCGGGTTCTCCTTGTCAGTTTCAGATGCGCACTGTCCATGCGCAGTGCGCGTCTGAAGCCGGCGCGTGAACACCCGGAAAAGAAGCCTGCCACAATGCGCGCAGGATAGAATGAGAGACGGTGATGTCGCTCATGTGACTTCATGGTATCACGCCCACAGGGGCGTGATACCATGGAAAGTATGCAGACGCCTGTAGTGACCAGCCAGGGAGGCCTCTGGCTGTGTAGTCGTGGCAGCACTGTATTCAAGGCACATCCCTGGCTTTGGTACTTCTTTAATGTTGAGAAAGTGTGTGTCAGTATCTTCATCGGCCGATGCACAAAGAGTCGGCAGGCAAAAGTCCAGATGCAATAAAAATGACATTTATTCACAAGGAAAAACACTCCGGTCAGCAGATTCCGGCAATATTAGTGGAGCTGGGGACAACCTGCCCAAACGCACCCTCTGGTGGGGATATGCCCTAGATACTCTTCTTCTCCGGGCTCCCACTCTCCGGCCAAGCACACACTGGACCCACACCAGCGGAATAGACCCTGAGGTTGCGTCCACCTCCTGTTCTCCGGTGTCCCTTGATGGTCCGCTCACACACACACTTGCCGCTCCAGATGTTCACTGTCTGCTGTCCCGGATCCTTCTCCCCCCACACACACACAACCTCTCCCTAGATATCCGTCCGACTCCTCCTCCCCGGTGGCAACAGCCGTCCCACCCGGCCACTAGGGGGTGCCCTAACACAACACATACAATAATAAAAATCAACACTTTTAATAATCACAATGCCGGGTAACTATGCTAAACTAGTAGGGGGTAGGCCCACCCACTACACGCCCATAGGGCAAGGCGCATCCCCTGTGACCAGAAGCTCTCTAATTTACATAGGAATTATGAAGGTAATAAAATGTTTTTATTACTTTCATATTATACAATTTTACAGCACAGGGATGGGTAGGGAGGAGTAATTAGGGCACACATGCGTCTGCTGATAGGTCAGAACACATATTCTAGGTGACAGGTTCCCTTTAACAATGAGATCTAGGCTTTCAATGTACACAGGCCGGTAACTAAAAAATATTTTTCCCCTTTGATAATACAGTCTTTAAAAATCACAATCACAGATTTGAAAGCTGAAAAATATAATCCAATATGTAACACATATTAAGTGTTTTATTTTTTGTTTCCTTTTATGGTATGTTCTATTTTATGCTGCCCTTTTGTTAAACCCATGTAATGATCGCACAAGCTTTAAGAAAGAATAGAGATGGCTGAGTCCGTGTCTCTTCTCCAAGGTGAAACTTGGTCAGTTTTGTTGGGGGATGGGCTAAGTGAATACATTTCCTAAATCTGTCTCTTTGCATATTGGAAACCCCGTCCTTGGATGCAATAACATTTAAATGAATCATGTATGACCTCTGTCTCTCAAGTCTTCAGTGTCTCATCCAATGCATAAAGCTACTTTCACACATCCGGATTTTTGCTCTGCGGCACAATACGGCGTTCTGCAGAAAAACCGCAACCGGCTTTTGTAACGCCGGTTGCGGGTTTTTTTGCATAGACTTACATTAGTGCCGTATTGTGCCGCAGGGGCTTGCGTTCGGTCCGGTTTTTGACGCATGCGGCAGATTTAGCCGATGCCGCGGCCGGATCGAACGTTCCCTGCAACGTTTTTTGCTCCGGCAAAAAACACCGCATCGCGCCGCATCCGGCCGCTGCGGCGCATTTTTCAATGCATACCTATGGAGGCCGGATGCGGCGCGATGCGGAAAAAAACGCATCCGGTCGCCGCATGCGGTTTTTTCCACTGCGCATGCTCAGTAGCATGCCGCAACTGGAAAAAAACGACGGGCCGCATGTAAAAACTTATGCAACGGATGCGGTGTTTTCGCCGCATCCGTTGCATAGTTTTCACAGCCGGATTGAGCCGCAGTGCTCAAACCGGATGTGTGAAAGTAGCCTAATGATGTAGACAAAAATTATTTATTAACCAAAGGTGCTGAGGCTCTAGAAAAACTCATTTTTATTTGTTGTTTTTTTATTCTACAATTTTAATCATGTAGAATATTTTGTTGTTTTTGTTGCTAATTTGACCTATACTTTTGTCTAAAAATAATTAAATGTAAGCTGAAATTCATCAAAGCAATTTAGCCAGAATTGTACAATTAATTGCACTGAAAAATTGCACTTTTTTTTGCACAACTCAGAGTTGGCATTTTTGCGCCAGTTTCTCCTAGCTCCACCAAAATGGGCACAATGGGCTGTTGGGGTGTGTAACGCCGCAGCTTGCCTAATTCCTGACAACCTACAGCTGTCCCTAATACAGAAAACTTACTCCAGTCAATGATTAAGGTATGATTTGTGGTGAGGCAAAGCCGGCGCATGCCTCTTAAAAGGATTGCCCGGTCTAAAATGACAAGATTTATCAATTCTCCCAGCGCACATACTGTGCACTGCAAGGATTTGATGGTTTCTGAGCCAAGAACGGACATGACGGCTCAATTCATCAAGACTGGCGATTTTATTGGCAATCTTACTGAGGGTTCGTTGAAAGTCAGATGCTCCCAATTCATTAAAGGGGTTGTCCGGTCTAAAATGATAAGTCTGCAGTCACTGTATGTGATTGCACACTTATGAATCCTCCCATGCGCGGTGAGGATTTGCCGGTTTTTGAGCTTGGTACGGCGGCCATGTGGCCACAATTGTCGGTTATGTATGTTACCAGACAGAATATAACTAGTGGGTGCAGCCTCGCTCTATACATGGTATGGTTTGGGTGCATCCAACTAGCAGACACAGCTATCTAGTGGGCACTGGCTTGCTCAATACACTTGAAGCCGCTCCCATTAGTTGAGTTCTGGCCTTGAACAGGCATATCGGACAATTGCAGTCCTGTGACCGCCGTTCCCAGCTCAGAAACTGGCGAATCCTCACCGCGCATGCGCTGGTAGAACTCAAAAGTCTGCAGTCACATAGAGGGACTGCAGATTTATCATTTGAGACTGGACAACCTGTTGAAGGAATTGGGAGTGTCTGACTTTTAACACGAACCCTCATTAAGATCAGCAATAAAATCGCCAGTCATGATGAATTGGATCTTCCTTTCCGTGCAAGCAGCCAGTTTACATGTTCGTCGTTTGATTCTATTTCTCTGTTCTGTTCTAGGAAAAGGGAAGCGGAAGTCATGTGGAATACGGACCAGTTAAATAACGGAAACAGGCTACAATTGGCTAAAATGGGCTGTGTCTGATTTTATTTGTGTCTACATGCTGCGGTTTTTGTTCTGTTAAACAAAACCGACACATAGAAATGAGACAGATCCCACTATTGTCATTGGGCCTGATTGCATCTGTTTTATAATGGATCTGTCTTCCACATGAACTCCATTTCTGTTACTAGGAAGCAACAACCGAAATCAGAAATGCAGATCAGAACATAGTTGTCTTACACATGTGGAGTGACTGTGGTTTCTCCTTTGTCATTATGCCGCACTACTGGTGCTACATTCTATGCTCCCAAGAGACCACCTTGTCTTATTTTCATAGTGCCCCTGTGCATACGTACAAAACTGATACTATTGAAGGTTCTAGAGCTGGGGTAGGCAATTCATTTTCCCAAGGGGCCAGATGAGATACTGTGACTGTTGTGGAGGGACAAACTAATGGATGAAATTTTGCTCAAAATTAATATCATCATATTACGTCACAGATGCTAAGTGGTCGAAGAAGAAGCCTCTGGCTCCATCCTCCACCAATGTATTCACCACTATCTGCTTCCTCAGTGATCTCGGAACACAGTGGGTGGAAAGAAATGGAAGTGTGGCCCGTGGTCTAATTTTTTTTCAGTCCTTCGGCTGTCTTGGTCTGTGGCCGGATGTGGTCCACTGGCTGCACTTTGGCCAGATTTGATCTAGGAAATAGCCAGTATTTTTTTTTTATAGGAGCAATGTTTCTTCATACCTCCATACATATGAAAACCTAGTACAGTACTGGGCTTGAGCTAGAGGGATATATTTCTTAAAAAGTCACATCACGACGATAGGTCATACCGATGTGCAAATTAACTTCCTGTGACGAGAGCCAATGAATATTATAGGAGGTTGAATCGCTCTATTTTGCATGATGCTACAATCGTGAAGATCTTTTTGAAACCCATTTGCTATCGGCAACACGTTTGCTGTTGACATGAGTGAATGAGTTGCTAATCTACAGTCATTTTTAGGTTAGCACAAAAGGTCCGATCGATGATAATCACTGATTATTTCCTTTTTGACCAGGTCTACAAGGGGCGATAACCAGGAATGAACTTTTGGTTGGTCTTTGTCTTATGGAAAAAGGTTCTTATCTACTTTATGCCATAGCTAAAAATTCGGAAGCATGTAGTGGTGACCATTTTTCTATTTAAAACAAAAATGAGGAGCTTCACTAATAACCCACCAGATCACTTACCTGGAATGTCCTGTACAATGTTCCTCCTCTATAATAATATGCATGAGCACAGCTCAGACTGTGACCCTGCTGCTTTACTGGACGCTAGACTAGTCTATTGATTTTATGAGCAGTGAAAGCCAGATGCTACAATAAACACCACTCCGCCTGTAGTCTTAAGGAATCGGTGCAACACAAAATGACTTCAAACCAAGCACACGGGCACTCGGTGCACTCTTGGTGTGTCCAAGCAGTTAAGAGCGCCTTCCCAAATACTTTTTTTTTCCATCTCTTTCCTCTCCTAATAAAAAAAAAGAGGATCAAAGATAAGAAAAAAAAGAAATAGGTGTGAAGGTGCACTGAACGGTTTGGTGATTCCCAAGTGTGCCTTGAGTATCTGAGCTAGGTTTCCCCAGTCATTTTGTGCCAACAGAATCCTTTGAATTTTCTTTGGTTTAAGGTGAACTTAACAATTTTATAGAATATAATTTTAAGTTATAAAAATTGTCTGGTGTTTTAGGGATGGCTGCTTGATAACTCTGGCAAAAGAAGAAAAAAACAAAACATGACAATGATGTTACTGCTCCTACATGGGTCATTACTAAATTTTCTTATACTAGTGAGCAATAAACCAAGGCCAAGTTGTACATGGACGTGTTGTTTTCACTTTCCGAATGCGACCTTTAAAGGATATCAAATTCGTTGACATCAAACACCTTATTTTATTTCTTTTAATGGCCTACAGCTCGATCTCGAGTCATGATGACTTCATGGATGAACACTCTGTAGGAAGATCAATCTTGTGCACCTAGATAGGTCCACCAGGGTGTTCTTCACCGTTCTCTTGAATGTATCAAGCCATCAGGTTCCAGGTCTTCCTCTTCATCTTGTTCCTTCTATTCGTTTGACCATGATCTTGAGCCACGGCGACTTGATGGATGAACGCTCTGTAGGAAGATCGATCTTGTGCAGCCTAGATAGGTCTACCAGAGTCTTCTCCACCATTTTCTTGAATGTATCAAGCCATCAGGTTCCAGGTCTTCCTCTTCATCTTTTTCCTTCTATTCTTCTGACCATGATCTTGAGCCATGGCGACTTAATTATATGAACGCTCTGTAGGAAGATCGATCTTGTGCAGCCTAGATAGGACCACCAGGGTGTTCTCTACTGTTATTTTGATAGTATCAAGCCATTGGGTTGCTGGTCTTCTTCTTCATCTTGTTCCTTCTATTCTTCTGAGCATGATCTTGAGCCATGACGACTTGATGGATAACAGTCTGTAGGAAGATAGATCTTGTGCAGCCTAGATAGGTCCACCAGGGTCTTCTCCGCCTAGATAGGTCCACCAAAGTCTTCTCCACCATTATTTTGATAGTATCAGCTATCGTATTGCTGGTCTTCCTCATCACCTTGTTCCTTCTATTCTTCCCTCCATGATGTCCTTCTCCAGTGATTGCTCTCTTCGTATGATGTGTCCAAAATAGGCAAGTTGTAGCTTGGTGATTCTTGCTTCGAGTGACATGTCTGGCTTAATTTGTTCCAAAATTGATGTATTTGTTCTTTTTGCCCAATATATTGCTTAAACACTTCTATTTATTCTTTTTTTTAAGTTCATATTCCTGTTTGTTTCTGTATTTTTTTGTTGCTTTGTTTGGGTTTTTTTGTATTTTTTTGTTTTATTCTTCAGCTGGAGTCAAAGTGGGGTTTTTTTTACATTTTTTTAACAATGATATATATTCAAGTATATATATAATCCGGCACAAACATGACCATGTAAACAAGCCCTAGCTATTATATATTGTGTTCATTGGCCCTTAGAAATGACCAAACCTTTTGCCCTTGCTGAACTCTCATGAATAATGTATGGGTACTGTGTGTCTTCAGGGATTACTATACAACGTTATACAATAGTACGATGGTCATTTTTCTTTTTTTTTCTCCCTGGCCTGTTTCCAGACTGAAATGTATGAGATGGGGGTGCTTTATATGTATTCATGTTTGGCTCCTGTACATGGAAGCTGAAGTTTATTGGTACAATTTAGAATCCGTAATTGCAGTTCAATCGCATGTTTGACATAATCAATCTGCTGCCTCCTTTTGTCTCTTGACTGGTTTCCCTAGGAGAAAGAATCCCTTTGTCTAAGAAGTTACATAAAAGGCAGGTCACACATTAGGTACTTCCTAGCCGGCAGATTACGTCTGGAGCAAATCCAAGGTTTTATACGTCTGGTGAAAATTTGGCTGATGCATCACGGCCATTTTTCTTGCAGAACAGTACTTAATAAAATACCTAATAATATGTTAAAATAAAATGCTTCACTATGAATTTTTGTCATGCTTTTTTTTCTTTTTCTTTTTTTTAGATTTACTTTCAATTTTATGATTTTTTTTTTTTTACAATTTTTAAAGTACATTTCCAGAGTTGTTTTTCTCATTAGTGATTTTTATTTTACAAGCATTTTTTTTTTTTACAATTTAATTTTTTACGATTTTTAAATTACATTTCCAGAATTGTATTTCTCTTTAGTTAATGATATGATATGGCATGGGTGATATTTATAACATTGTTTTTATTTGTTTATATATTTATTTTACAAGCACATTTTCTTTTTTACAATTATTAAATTACATTTCCAGAATTGTATTTCTCATTAGTTATTGATATGATATGGCATGGGCAATATTTATATCATTATATATATATATATATATATATATATATATATATATATATATATATATTACTTTTTTTTATATTGTGCAATTTTTAAATTACAGTTCCAGAATTGTATTTCTCTTTAGTTAATGATATGATATGGCATGGGTGATATTTATAACATTGTT
Organism: Anomaloglossus baeobatrachus; assembly: GCF_048569485.1. Taxonomy (NCBI): domain Eukaryota; kingdom Metazoa; phylum Chordata; class Amphibia; order Anura; family Aromobatidae; genus Anomaloglossus; species Anomaloglossus baeobatrachus. Next base: position 46,773,596 of record NC_134364.1, on the reverse strand, counting down.
TTTATTTGTTTATATATTTATTTATTTATTTTACAAGCAATTTTTTTTTTACAATTATTAAATTACATTTCCAGAATTGTATTTCTCATTAGTTATTGATATGATATGGCATGGGTGATATTTATAACATTGTTTTTATTTGTTTATATATTTATTCATTTATATATATTTATTTTTTACAAGCAAATTATTTCTTTTTTACAATTTTTAAATTACATTTCCAGAATTGTATTTCTCATTAGTTATTGATATGATCTGGCATGGGTAATATTTATAACGTTGTATTTAATTTATTTATATATATATATATATATATTTATTTATTTGTTTATTTATTTTACAAGCAAATTTTTTTTGCAATATTTTATTTACAGTTTTTAAATTCATTTCCAGAATTGTTTTTCTCATTAGTTATTGATATGATATGGTATGGTAATATTTATAACATTTTATTTATTTTACAAGCAATTACATTTTTTACAAATTTTTTTTATAGTTTTTTAAATTATATTTTCAGAGTTATTTTTCTCATTACTTATTGATCTGATAAAATATTTTCTGCAGCACTTTACCATGATGATTTAAAACAATATATTTGTAAATAAAATATATATTTTTTTGTAGCCATCGTATTTTACCTATACCATTCGGTAATATTTACACATTTATTTATTTATTACAAGCAATTCATTTTTATTTTTTTTTACAATTTGTAAATTACATTTCCAGAGTTGTTTTTCTGATTACTTATTGCTCTGATAAAATATTCTCCTCCAAACTTTGCAAGGAGGATTTAAAACAATATATTTGTAAATGTATATTATTCATTTGTAGTTCTGGCATGGTACCTATACCATTGGGTAATTTTTATAACATTTATTTATTTATTTATTTTACAAGCAATTTCATTTTTTACTATTTTATTTTTTTACAATTTTTAAATTACATTTCCAGAATTGTTTTTTATTGCATTAATGATTGATCCGCAGCACTTTACAATAATCACTTAAAACAAATTTGTAAATAAAATCAATATTTTTCATTTGTAGCCATGGTATGTACTATACCATTGGGTAATATTTACAAAATGTATTTATTTATTTTACAAGCAATTTATTTTTCTTTATTGATATTTTTTGTGGTTTTACTAATGGTCTCAGGGTCGGAGCTGTTTCATTAGACTGGATTTTAATGGCCTTCAATAGAAAAAGACTGAAGGCCGTGTTTGATAAAGTGCTCAACGTATGCGTGCCTCGGCTTAGTGACACCCCAGGGACCCCTCCTGAGCTGCTTGGAAGGTTATATCATTATAGGATTGCCTTCATCTTGTGGATTTTTCTAACATATTGTTTTTCCTACTATGTATTTTCTGCCAGCAACCTTTTTACACAATTGGTGACACCCGACACACCGGTCTTCACCCTACATTTCCTTTTGTGTTGTATTCTCTTGCAAAATAAACTGACAATGTATACTAAACATTGCACAGGACACGTCCTCTCACTTCCACGGCCCCTATTTCTGTTAAAATGCATAATGATGTCGCCCCTCAATAGCATTTTGTTAATTTGTTGATAATTTTTTCTTATGTCATCTTACTGTTTGGATGATGACCAATCATTAAAAAAAAGAAACAAATGAAATAGTCAACTTTGGCTATAATGTTTATTATTAGGGATGGTCTTTCTCACTTACATAGGGTGGGTTGCCATTGCTAGTGCCCAAGAAAAATCAAGTATTACACCATTCAACCCGGTAAAAATGCACCTCGGTGCTCCTTTAGAAAGGATTAATGTAATTTCTTAAAAGTAATGATGTCCAGTGAGTGCCCCTCCAAAACTAATAAAGTGACCTCTGTGCCACTGAATAATATAATTTATACTCCCTTTATAATAGTACCAAGTCTTCTTCTCCCTTGTACATAGATCCAACCAGCATAGGTAGCGTAATGCAGTGACCGCAGTCTACAGGTTGGAGGATGGTGAGGCCCATGGTTCTCCTCTCTACGATGGAACCCTACTATTTCGGCATTGTATTGATGCTGGTACAGTTAAATGTGGCACTTGACCAGGGCAGAAGTCTTGGACAAAAGCACTTCCAAGGACCTCTGGTGTTTGTGATGCCACCTGCCGAAGCACAAACTGTGCGATATGACCAGCCGTCGTCCGACCCCATTTGCCTCTTCTCACCTCCCCCCTATGTTGTATCCGACCCACATGTAAAATAAAAAAATCCACAAATGAAGATACTGTGATTGCTGCCTTTTCTATCCTCGTCTGGATCTTGTTACATGGACTGTTGTTTCGGCTGGATTTTGCACCCATACATTCTGTAGTCTCATGAGGATCCATGAATATTGACCGGCTAGGAGGACTAGCAGTGCCCAGTGAACCCTTTTTTTTCTCCTATTGCTTCTTTTTTCTTTTGAAATTTTGTGTCTTTTTTATGTGTGTTATTTTTGTGCTATTATATCATGATTTGTATCATTGCTGTGATGTCACATCACTGTGTGCATTATCCCATTTTTGTGGCATTTCTTGTTTGCAATTCCTTGACATCACTTTGTAGATACGTTGACATCACTGAGTGAACTATTTGGGCTGTAACCTTACTATGTACATGATTCCAATATTGTGATATTACTGTGTGCATTAATTAGTGAGAACAGTTACTTGATCATGGAATCATAAAATGTTGGATGAGGCAAGGAATTGTCTGCAATGTGAATAGTAAAGTGACTGCATTTCAGCCATATAAATTGTGCCTCCATATGTAATGTGGTTGGCCTACCCTGCATCTGGGTATATTTTTTGTTGTGATTTTTTTGTTTCACCATGAAAGCTATGACTAAATTGCCCAAAATTGAATATCTTGAATTCACCTTGTAAGTTGGGTAGGTTAAAGGCCACTTTACACACAGCGACATCGCTAGCGATGTTGCTGGTGAAAGCACCCGCCCCTGTCAATTGTGCATCACGGGCAAATCGCTGCCCGTGGCGCACAACATCGCTACGACCCGTCACACTATAGTTACCTGCCTAGCGACGTCGCTGTGGCCGGCAAACCGCCTCTTTTCTCAATCCTGCGATCTAAATCCGAGGACACAGTACGAACTTTCAACAAAAGTAGCTAAAACAAGCTATATCTGTATATATATAATGTGTGTGTAAATATGTCATGCCAGGATGAACGAATGTTCGACATGTGGCGCAACACAGAAAGAAATCCAGGGGAGATGTTTAAAAAAGTCCCTGGCAATAGGGAAAGGGGTTAGCACCTCACACTAACCTGTGGCTGATGCCCGGACTCCCTAACATTTCTAGACGGGTCCTTCCCCCGTGCGCCATCATGTGCTTAGGCCCTCACTGACCCTGAACTTACCCTGACTAGTAAGTAGAGCAGCGAGACAATAGTCCCACTACTACATCAAGACAACATGAGGAAGGTAAGACAAATGGGGGAAAACACAACAAATAGCAACTCAACGTTTCTCCAGCAGGAAACAACTAAAATGACACCTCCACTTCTCCAGAGACAGGCTGCTTCAAAGTGGACACTATAGAGATTCTATTACCGGCATGGAGTAAAGCCAGGAGTGGGTAAATATAGCAGAAGGGCATGATGACAAGATGCTGAAGCTGTGATAAGGCTATGAATAATCTCAGCCAGAAGGGAAAGACTCCTTAACCCTTTCAGCATCAACAGTAAGTGAATCCACTCCAATACAAGCTGTAACCTGCAGATGCGACACACTTGTGACAAAATATATCTAAATTTTGATTCATTTTTTTTTAAACTGATATGTCCCACCAATACCTGAGGGTTTATGCGTTTTGAAGGTCAAGTTTTAATAACCTGTTAGGCTATTGATTTGACATATAGCATATTATAAACTGCAATTAAAAAACACTTATTGGATAGGAATACAGAAGGTGCAAATCTGATAGGAAAATAAATGTATGTCCTATCCTCATTAGTGGGAGCGATGGCAATCTGACTATAAGATTTAGGGCTGTCATTATTTGACTGCTTTCTGGGTAGTAAACTGCCTTATAATTTCCCTTATGCAATAAAGCAAAAATTACACATTGCTAAAGGCTGAAAGGAACCTAATGGAATAAAACACAATGCCACTAATAGGTTCTCTTTATGTTAAATTACCCTTGAGCAAAAAATAAAAAAATTAGTCTGCCAAAATTCAATTTATATTAACATACATGATGTGCACTGTGTGTTGGGCCTGTTAATTTGTTAAAAAGGAAGAGATGTTTGCCTGCAGGCGTCTGTAAAGCCTGCTTTACACGCTTCAATATATCTCACAATCCGTCGTTGGGGTCAAGTTGTAAGTGACGCACATCCGGCATCGTTTGTGAGGTATCTGCGTGTGACACCTAAGTGCGATCAGGATTGAACGCAAAACCGTTGATCATAAACACATTGTATCTTTGTCTAGAATTGAGCGTTTTGTTGCACGAACCTAGTCAATTGTAACGTGTGACATCCCTCATACGATTTTGGTGTCTGAGGCTATGTGCGCAGGTGTGCGCTCTGCACTGCAGCTTAAAAAAGGTCCGCTTCAGAGCGCAGCTGAAAAGCTGCGTTCTGAAGCGCCTCACAATGTCTGTCATTCACTAATCTCTGTCAGTCGGTCACAATCTCTGTCCCTCACTCTCTGTCCATGTCAGTCTATCCCTCTTACCCCCTCTCTCATACTCACCGATCCCCGGCGCGGCGCTGCACGGCATTCACACTGCTCCGGCGGCTTTTACTATTTTGAAAAAGCCGGCCGCTCATTAAACAATCTCGTATTCCCTGCTTTCCCCGCCCACCGGCGCCTATGATTGGTTGCAGTGAGACACGCCCCCACGCTGAGTGATAGGTGTCTCACTGCACCCAATCACAGCAGCCGGTGGGTGTGTCTATACTGTGCAGTGAAATAAATGGAGCTGACAGGAGCGGCTGTGTCTTCTTCAGCTCCGGTCACCTCCATGCAGCAGAGCTGGAAGCGACAGAGCGTTCAGAGAAACACCTGTGGTGACCTTTGAAATATCCGGGATCAGCTGGAGCTCATCATAGTGGAAACTGGCACGCCACAGTTGCAGTGAGTGCGATATCCCGCAGCGGTGCCTTCCCTCATAGCCGCATACCACAGGTGGCGTCACGAGACAACTACCCCTTCCTTCACATCTCCCTCTCCTTTCGTGGACACCTCGGGGCCACGAAGCTGGGCAAAGCCGCCGTGACATCCCCCAAAGCCCGGTGCCGAGTAAAAGATTTTTGGATTTGATGCTCTGCTTTTTTTCTGTGATTTTTGGATTTGATGCTCTTCTTCAGTAAAATGTTTATAGTGTTTTCCTCGTATGCACCAAAGACATTACCTCCAAATTTGACTGCACAAACAACAAGCATTTTCCTATGATCTGTTTTGGCTAAGTATATCGAAATGTTTATACTATCCAATAAGTTGTATTGTAATTTTTTTTCTGGGTCACTGATTCCTGTATTTACATTGGGGATGATTATACAGCTTCAAATTTCTTGAATTGTAAACTGTTGTATATTGCATATGTTATTACATTATAATTTAATTTTGGGTCCCCTTAAGTAAGACACATGGACCACATGTTCGTTAAGATAACACTGCACCCCCTGTAAGAGATGCAAGCAACAGCCGGTTCCCTTTAAAGGTCACCGAGAGAGGTTAGATGTAGCATGCCTGCCCTAAGGCAAGATGGGAGAACCTAATACCTGGGCAACTGGTGATGGTATTGGATAGACCTCTGTGTGATTTTTGAAGTGGGCTCCTGCCAGAGCCATTTATGCATCAAAGAGCCAAGTTAAAAGTGACAACAACGTCCAGATTTTTATCAGGGAGCCTGTGGCAATAGTAATAAGCTGTTTCGTTTGCAGGTAAAAAGCTCTATTATGAACAGATGGCCAGTTAGAAGTTATGCGCTGTTTGCACCTTTCATCTGAGACGAGAGGAGAATCATCAAAGACGGGTTTAATTGGCGACAGAAGGAAAAGTAACAATCAACCGGAGATATCATTGGGTTGTAATTGTATAAGCAGGAAAATATTGGGAATCCAAAGGATTAGAATTTTTAATATTGTAGGTGACTAGCTGTAGCACCCGGCGTTGCCCAGGATAGTAACTAAGTGTCTCTCTGTCTCTCTCCCACATTCTGTCTGTATGTCTGTCTCTCTCTATTTCTGTCTCTATCTGTCTGTATGTCTCTTTCCCTGTCTGTCTATTTCCCTGTCTTTCTTTCTCTTTCCCTGTCTGCCTCTGTCTGTCTGTCTCTTTATCTGTCTGTGTTTCTTTCCCTGACTACCTCTGTCTGTCTGTCTGTCTGTCTGTCTCTTTCCCTGTTTGTCTGTCTCTGTCTTTTTCCCTGTCAGCCTCTGTCTTTCTCTTTCCCTGTCTGTTTGTCTCTGTTTCTTTCCCTGTCTGCCTCTGTTTGTCTGTCTCATTCCCTGTCTGTCTATTTCCCTGTCTGCCTCTCTCTGTCTATCTCATTCCCTGTCTGTCTCTTTCCCTGTCTGCTTCTCTCTCTGTCTGTCTGTATCTTTCCCTGTCTGTGTCTCTTTCCCTGACTACCTCTGTCTCTTTCCCTGTCTGCCTCTCTCTGTCTATCTCATTCCCTGTCTGTCTCTTTCCCTGTCTGCTTCTCTCTCTGTCTGTCTGTATCTTTCCCTGTCTGTGTCTCTTTCCCTGACTACCTCTGTCTGTCTCTTTCCCTGTTTGTCTGTCTTTGTCTTTTTTCCCTGTCGGCCTCTGTCTGTCTCTGCTTCTCTCTCTGTCTGTCTCTTTCCCTTTCTGTCTCTCCCTGTCTCTTTACCAATATCATATTACCTCACACATAAGCTTGTTATGCTAACAATGTCCTTCCTTCCTATAGCAACCAATCACAGCTCCTATTAATGACCTGTAGCTCCCAGCTCCATTGACTTTAATGTAAGCAGGCTTTTTAGCGAATAACTGTAAAGCTCGGGGTTTAATTTTCCTCTCAAAACAGTCTATGACATTCCCTGAGTCAAGTGAGGAGGCTGTGCAAAATTTTGTGATTGTAAATACGACGGTGCGGATTCCTTTAGCGGACATACACACACACACACGTACACACATATACACACACACACATACACACACACACATACACACACACCTACATACACACACACACATACGTACACACACGCACACACACACACATACATAGTGTTACGAATCGGCGCCGCCATAGCCGCAAGCAGCCTGCTGCGGTTCCAGTTGCGCCCAGGCGCCGACTGCCGTTTTTGCCCGTGCCTCGGGTCGTCCAGCTGGCTGCTTGCACCTCCACGTCTTAGTGTGCAGAGGCGGCTAAGTCCAGTGTTTCGCCTAGTGAGCATGCTGAGCCTGATAGTGCCATTTCTCAGGCTAAGTCCTCGGTTCGGGCTACTGAGCATGCTCCTACACTTAGTGCGAAAAGCCTCTAAGCACAGGTACTTGGACTGCGTGCTGTGTCTAAGTCCTGTGTTGTGCCTACTGAGCATGCTTAGGCTTATAGTCTGATTTCTGAGACTGTTGTCCAGGCTACTGAGCATGCTCAGGCACTTAGTGCATTGGAGGCAAAGTCCGGGAAGGACTTCACTGGGCATGTCCGTGAGGTGGCAGGCCCTGATAGGCCAGAGGGCATCAGGTGTCCTGATGATGTGGCCACTCCGGACTGGCTCGCGGAGGCCCGGCCCTATGACACGACACCTCACCATTGGTCGTCAGACGATGACTGGTGACGTGTTTGGGGCGTGGCTGCCATGAGGTCATCAGTGACGTGGCGGTTCAGGATAGGCCGCTTGTGACGTCGCTGATGGCATGGCACTCTGCTGTTGGTTCCTGGAGGTGCCATTGTGGTCCACCCTGGGTTTGGGGGCGGACCCAGGTTATATAAGGGGCTGGAGACAACATGGAGGTGCGCAGACTTCACATTTGCTCAGTCAGAGCACACCTCCATGTTAGAGCCTCATTGCTGCATAAGCCTATGTTGGGAATCGGTAGGTAGGGTTAGGCGAACGGTGCCTGTCACGCCAAGATTCGTGGCTCAGCACATCAAGGTCAGGCGTCGTGCTTCCCTCCTGCCGTTCCAGTCTTGCTGTAGCAGCCCAGTGGCGTCAACTGGACTGCGGCTGCTGCGCCTCCTGTCCGATTGTGCCCCCTAAGCACACGGACAACGCACCTGCTGCGCCACCGGTCCGGTTGTGCCTCCTACGCGCACGGACAGCGTACCCCAGGACCCCTGTGGAGTTAACAGGGTGTTCCTTATCCTCCTCGGCTTTCCGGTCAACGCTACTGGTGTAACCATCTGGCCTGACGTGTCCTTTACATACGTGGCCAGTCGAGAGGTGACCAGAAACGCTAATCGGAGGACTGCTCGGCCTGACGTGTCCTACACACGTGGCCGACAGGGCGCTTTCGTGGCGGTCTTCTGGTCAACGCTACCTGGTCACCACCCAGCCTGACGTGTTCCCTGCACACGTGGTTGGTGTAGCGCCAGGTGCACCAAAACGCTAACCGGGTTGTCGTCCGGTCTGACGTGTCCCTACACACGTGACCGGTTCCCAGATTCCCTGGGTTATCTCAGAGCCATCCAGCTCTATAGTCTCCGCCTAACCCTCAGGTGCCAGCAGCTCATTTGTCATCTGGAGCACGGTGGGCCCCGACTGACGATTAGGATATATACCCCCTGGTCCTAATCTGCCGGTTCCCCCCGTAAAACATACACACATATATACACACACACACATACATACACACACTCAGCTTTATATATTAGATTTAGATATCTAAGTGTGGAATATGAAATTAATTACTCTATCACTAATGGCATTATAAAATAAACAAAAAAAAAATATTTTTTTATATCAGTTATCATATTTTTACTGCTTTTCATAATTTAGGACATAAAATACATATATGATTATATGCACAATTTTTCTAGCAAAGTGCAATGTCCTACTGATAGATGACTGTACCAGATGAGTGGCAGCGGGGTGTCGGACTATATATTTTACCAGCTTCCGGGGATTTCATCATGATCATCTCCGTACTGCATGGTGAGAAAATTGCTGCAGCAAGGAAGACGTAATCATGATTCATTTTCATAATGATGTTAAATTGCGCATTTCAGCAATCCAGAGAATACCTCATCATATAAGGCTGATTTCCATTGCTTGACCCCCAACGAAGCACAGAAAACAAGTCGGAGAATTGGAATGTTATGACGTACTTTACTATGAAGTCTTGATGGCACATTGTTGTAGTTCTAAATACTGAAGGTGGCATTTGTTTGATGGAAGGATAAATGCTTTGTATGATTTCCTATAAAAATTTTAGATGCCTTCAATAATTATTCAAAGATGATCTATCACTTTCTATAAATGTTAATTTTTAATTGGTGTAAATTGGTGTAAATGCTGCTGTTTTGCTGAATTCTTCGTGTTTTTCCTCTTGTGCCTCTCCAGTCCTGACGTATGGCCCCCTCTTCCCTGTATGTATATCTAGTCTTGTTGTGCAAGTGGGTGTAATCCTCAACTTTTATTTGTAGGCATCTTCTAGAAGACCACACTCAGTTGGTTAAAGAGGCAAGATTTAGGGGCACTTTGCACACTACGACATCGCAGGTGCGATGTCGGTGGGGTCATGTCGAAAGTGACGCACTTCCGGCGTCGCTCTCGACATCGTAGTGTGTAAATCCTAGATGATACGATTAACAAGCACAAAATCATCGTAATCGTATCATCGGTGTAGTGTCGGGGAATTCCATAATTACGCTGCTGCGACGGTACAATGTTGTTCCTCGCTCCTGCGGTAGCACACATCGCTGTGTGTGAAGCCGTTAGAGCGAGGAACTTCACCTTACCTGCTACCCGCAGCTCATGCCGACTATGCTGAAGGAAGGAGGTGGGCGGGATGTTTAAGTCCCGCTCTGCTCCGCCCCTCCGCTGCTATTTGCCGCATGCCGTGTGACGTCGCAGTGACGCCACACGACCCGCCCCCTTAATAAGGAGGCGGTCCGCCGGCCAGTGCGATGTCGCAGGGCAGGTGAGTGCATGTGAAGCTGCCGTAGCGATAATGTTCGCTATGGCAGCAATCACAAGATACCGCAGCTGCGACGGGGGTCGGGGAATATCGCACTCGGCATCGCAAGCATCGGCTTGCGATGTCGTAGTGTGGAAAGTGCCCCTTAGATACAGGAATAAAGGAGCTATATTGAAAGGAACAACCAGGCGCAGGAACAACAAATAAACAGTCACGATGGGACTGCAGGATAACAAGGGACAGGGGGCTCCTTTACTGTCCCTCATGCTAGATTTGGAAGTTTACCCAGTAGATTGTTATTCCCCCTTTTTATGTTGTTTTCCCTTGTGCACTTTTAGGGTCTCCTTTGTGTCTGAATTCCGTTTGTACGAGTTATCGTAATTGTTACCCTGGTCTGTCTATTTTTGTTGGTGGGGTGTAGTCTCCTGTTCGTGCCCATTCCCCCTGGGTGGTGGGTTGTGGAGGGGGTCATAACATCAGGGACAAGGACAGGAAATAGGGCCTAGGTTGGAGGCCCGGACCTCCCTACCATTACTGGCACTTACGGGTGTTAGGGTGAGCGCAGGGGCCCCAGCCTTAGGGCCAGTTCACCTAAAGACACACATGACAGGTTAACATCACAACTGCTTGCAGCAGTAAAGAATTACAACTCACCTGTGAGTTTGGATCACACCACCTCTCCAGACCAGTATTGACTAGCTATAGCTGACATTAATGTAAGTGTCCAGCCACCATATATAGGAGGGGAGTGAATGTGACTGGTTTCCCATCAGCATGTGATCAAAGGAGACTAATAAGCAGCCCAGCAGAGATTAACTCCTGCTAACCTGTTTATAAACTGCAAGTCTTTGGGTTGACACCCGAGTCTGCCTGCGCTGATCACAGACATCAGAGAAGTTAGCAGGCAGAGAGTAAGAATCTGTAGTCTCCCCAGATCCTGACGCCACCATGACAGTTGCCGATGTCTTCAAAAATCTCCTTGTGGCATAAACAATGTCAGATTCAAGTATCAAACTTATTTATGGCAAGTGACAAGTCCTCTTTAAAGAATATATTCATGTATAAGAAACCCAAGATGTATGTGTAGCGCTCCTGAGACTGGTTGCTACAGGGTATATCATTATATTCTCCCCGGGCAGGGGAAGATGTTAATCTGGTAAGTTTTACACACACCTCACACGACTATACAGCAGGGAGAAGCAGTCACTAGGAAAGGGTTAACAATGTTTCTACACACACACTTCCTGGCAGATGCCGGATGGCCTCTACTAATTAGGTCAAGAGTGGTTGCCATAACAACTTGCAAAGGTGGGGGCATGGGCAGTTAGGATTAAAGACACTTTTAGCCAGGCAGAATAGCTTGGACATGAGACAGAGCAGACGCACGGTGTGTAGCTCCCTGAAGGGAGGCTGAACAGAGCTGTCTGGATGTAACACTGAACAGACAGCACAACCAAGCCGAGGCCAGTAACACCTAGAAAGACGGGACCCGGCACTTGTAATCGTGGACTAAAAGGGGAGCAGTCGCCAGAGCACGAGACTGAGCTCAGGAGAGGTACAGAAGCCCAGTACGAGTGGCCGTGGTGCGGCAGCAGAGAGGGAGCATGGGGAGATGGGACAGAGGTCCGACCCACAAGAGGCCCAGGCTGCCGGCCTGTACAGACCAGGGGAGAGTACAGAGTTGTGCATGGAGGAGAAAGGCCACAGATTACCAAACCGGATCCAGCCTCTGACCTTCCCGGGAAGCGACTAGAGTCTCTGATGGCAAGGACCAGCACCTGGGATGTGATACCACCTGAGGCATTAAATAAAGTGACTGGAACCCGCACGTGGTGACTCTGTGAGTAACTGCCGCCGCCCTGCGCTCCGGCGCTCCCGTGGACTGCCGCCCGCATTCTCACCAGCCTCCCAGGTTTCCCCGCTCCGCCCATGGGGAGCGATACCATCCCGGCTGCACCTGACACCTACCCCGGAGAGAGACTGTGCAGCGGTGGCTAATTCCTGGCCGCATACCATGGGTGGCGCTTCGAAGCATCCCCGTTCCCCATCCAGTACTGCCCCTGGGAGAGGACTAGTCGCAGGGAGGCCGAGACCCCAGTCACCACTGCAACCGGTGACACGCTTGCCAGGGGCCTGTCACCCTCATTCCATCCACATCTGTACTGTTTGTTTGCTGTTCTTGTTTAACATGTAGCCGACGAGGTCACGGAGCCGTGTCAGGCCAGTCACAGCTACCCCAAGGAACTACTGGCCCGGTGATGAGTACCCAAAAGCGGGCTTTACATGCTGTGACATCGCTACCAATGTCACGAGCGATAGCACCTGCCCACTTCGGTGGCACGTCACGGGGTGATCGCCGCCGTAGCGAACAATATCGCTACGGCAGCGTCACATGCAATTACCTCTTCACCGACGTCGCTGTGGCCAGCGAACAATCTCTCCTTTAAGGGGGAGGTTTGTTAGGCGTCACAGCGGCGTCACTAAGCGGCCGCCCAATAGAAGCGGAGGGGCGGAGATGAGCGGCCAGAATATCCCGCCCAGCTCCTTCCTTCCTCATTGCCAGCGGCCGCAGGTACGATGTTGTTCCTCGTTCCTGGGGTGTCACACATAGCGATGTGTGCTGCTGCAGGAACGACGAACAACCAGCATCCTGCAACAGCAACGATAATCGGGATTAGAACGATGTGTCAACGATCAACGATTAGGTGAGTATATTTGATCGTTAACGGTCGTTCCTGCGTTTCATACGCAACAATATCGCTAACGAATCCGGATGTGCTTCACGAATTCCGTGACCCCAATGACATCTCGTTAGCGATGTCGTTGTGTGTAAAGCCCCCTTAAGGCCCCGTGGTACGCTACATATGTAAGGCAATTACAGGCACCCCAATTATTAGGGACAGATCCAGATCTAAGGAAGACTATTTTGTATATCTCTTCCATTTGTTCTTTGGAGAAAAAAAAAATAGAAATTTCTCAACAAAGTGGTGTAGTGGGTATACAGCAAAAGGTAATAAAGCTAAAATTTAACTTTTAATTCTAAATATTAAAACGACTCAAAGTCTAAAAATTCACCCGTGAATGTGATCACACAGATAGACAGACAAAGACAAAATTTGAGTATTCAATTCCAGCAGGCTAAAAATAACCTTACTAGAAAGATATAAATCAGATATCAATTGCCCTCATGGTACCTTATTAATAAGTGTTCTTTGACCAAAGGGTACTGCAATTTGCACAAAAAATCTGCTTTTTATATTTCACCTCAAATTACTTATTTGGCATCTGACAGAAGCAGGATATCATGTTTCACCCATCCTCTCTGACAGAAAAAAAAAATCAAGATATTACCTTAATAGGGCATGGTATACATTGTCTATTCAGCCCAAAGATAATACTTAGAATATGCTCATAGCCCTCCTTGTTTTCTTCCCAACGCGTTTCCTCTTATCGATTTGTGTTTAAGGAATTGACAAAAATCTATAAAGACCATATAAGCTCATGGTGGGAGGTCCAAAGTTTGGAGAACTACATAAAGGCAGCCATTGTACCTCGACACCTCCGTATTACACTTACCCCTGGGACGAGATATAGAGAACAGGGACTATCTGAAAGGTGGGAAAAAGAAATTACAGCTAGTTCCTTACGATTAATGCACCTCCTTTTGGAGGAAGAAAAAACTAGACTAGCCGTTTTGTCAAAGAAATTAACTGATCAAATCGAGACAACAAAAAAATTTTCATCAGAGGCAGACTTTAAATCTCGTGAGTCTACCCTTCAAAACTCAGTAGAAAGGTTTCAGTACCACCTTAAAGAAAGGAAACATCGCTATTTTGTCAGGGACCTTCAGGAGTTTAAGGACCATAAAGCGTATCTTTTTCCTGCTAATAAGGTCCATCTACCATCACCAGAAACAGAACTCTCGTCGACTGACACGGAGGTGTCGGATAACGATACTAGACCTAAGAAAGGTAAAAATAAAAATAAAAACTTTAATCGCGGAGGTAGGGGTGGCCGGCCATACACACCGCATTTTTTAGATCACCAACATTATCTTCGGAGCCGCCAGCAACCTTACAACCCATTACAGGGGGATTTTCCCAGATAATAAATCTATCTAAAAAAAAAAAATTTAAGCCCGGCAGCTATGTGTGTCCTTAGCAAGGGCTTATCTTTCGTACCTACATCAGGACTTAATGTATTTGATACTATTAAGGACCTTCATTTATTTGTGAGAAAATTAAAATGGCGTAAACATTTCATTCATAATGAAAAGGTACAATGTAGAGAATTGGGAATCTCAGAAGACCTACTACCGGACATTCGCCTACTAATGGGCATCTCTGAAGAAGACCCAAACCTTGTTGGTGAGGGCCCCTTCACGGATCTAAAACAAAAGAGTACCCGCTTACCCCCACCTCAGAGCGATGTCTCTGCAATAGACGTTTTCTCTCGTTTAGTGTGTGAAGACATTGAAAATCTGGACAAAAAACATCTTTATACCAAATTTAACACCACGCAGGAGGAAATGAGAGCTCTGAATGAGCTACAGCATGACCACGACATTGTCATAAAGCCCTCTGACAAGGGAGGCAATGTCGTGGTCATGGATTGGAGTAAATATAGGGACATGTGTCGATCACTTCTAGATGACACAGCTAGTTATACCAAACTAAGTTCGGATCCCACTGCGTTATTTTTGGGACAATTAAAGACGATTCTTGCAGATGGCCTTACCAACAAACACATCAGCAAAAATGAGTATGATTTTATGTTACCATCACATCCAGTAACTGCTACATTTTACTGCCTGCCAAAAATCCATAAGGGTTTAACACCCCTGAAGGGCAGGCCTATTGTGTCAGGTGTAAATGGCCTGTGTCAAAATGTTGGTATCTACCTCGACAAACTGTTTACCCCCTTTGTGATTTCTCTGTCATCTTTTACTCGTGATACGACTGACCTTTTGAGGAAGTTGGATGGTGTTGTTTTGGAACCAGATGATATTTTATGCAGTATTGACGTTGAAGCCCTTTATTCATCAATTATTCATTCGGTGGGGCTACACGCGATCGAATTTTTTCTAAAAACGCGTGGGCGTCACTTTCAGGGACATAACATCTTCCTCCTTCAAATTTTGGAATTTTGCCTCACAAAAAATTATTTTTTATTTGATGGGCGGATCTACCACCAGCTCAGGGGTACTGCAATGGGGAGCCCTTGTGCTCCCTCGTATGCAAATTTACTCCTGGGCTGGTGGGAGGAGACACTGATTTTTGGTGATGGGAACCCCCCAGGTATTGAAAATATAATTTTTTGGTCAAGATATCTGGATGATATTTTTGTGATATGGAGGGGTAACCCAGAAAGTTTCAAAAGATTTGTTACACACCTGAATGATAATACCATCGGCCTCTTTTTCACTAGTGAAAGCAGCACCACCCAGCTCCCCTTTTTGGACGTCCTTATCATGAGAGATGACTTGGGGAACCTCTCCACAAGAACATATAGAAAACCTACATCTACAAACTCACTATTGCGTTGGGAGAGCAGTCATCCACTCCCACAAAGGAGAGGTATCCCAAAAGGACAATACTTTAGACTCAGACGCAATTGCTCTACGGACCGTGAGTTCCGAGAGCAGGCTGCTGATCTAAGGAAACGTTTTAGGGAAAGGGGGTATCCAGACAAGATCTTAAAAACAGCATACCAAGAAGCATGTAAAAAGGATAGAACAACCCTTTTGGTCCCCTCCCGGATACGACCTGATGAAAACAAAATCAGATTTATCACCACATATAGCAATGGATCAAGGGCCCTTTATTCCATTTTGAACAAGCATTGGCCGGTCCTCCAGATGGACTTGGACATTGGGGACCTGGTAGGGGGACACCCTCAGTGTACGTATCGACGTAACAGATCACTGCAGGATAGACTCGTCCACAGCCATTTTAATCCACCAAAGAGAACCACATGGTTGGAACATGGAATAGTGGGCTCCTTTAGATGTAGTGGCTGCGTTGCATGCCCGGTTATAAAAACTGGAAAAGATTTTCTAAGCCATAATACGGGTAAAACATACTCAATAAGGTCATTCATCAATTGCCGGACGTCCGGGGTAATTTACAAAGCCACCTGTTCTTGCCCTACTGAATACGTTGGAAAGACGAAACGAGAGCTACGGCGCAGGGTTGGCGAGCACCTACGGGATATAATCAATAAACGAGATACCCCTTTAGCCAAACACATCAACCAGGTACATGGGGGGAATACAGGGGGTCTCACGTTCATGGGCATTGACTCTGTCGCCCGCCCCCTCCGGGGGGGTGACTGGGACAAGAGCCTTTTGCAGCGTGAGACTTTTTGGATTTACACCCTTAGGACCCAGGTCCCTATGAGATTAAAT
The DNA here is from genome assembly GCF_048569485.1 of Anomaloglossus baeobatrachus. NCBI lineage: Eukaryota > Metazoa > Chordata > Amphibia > Anura > Aromobatidae > Anomaloglossus > Anomaloglossus baeobatrachus. The sequence goes on along the minus strand of NC_134364.1, from coordinate 46,757,112 downwards.
GAGATCCTCACTTTCAGCTGTTATCTTTGAAGGGAAAGTATAGGGCCAGATAGGGTGAGCCACCGTAGAGCGGGGGCGCCATGACGTGACGGTTAGGGCGCCGACCTCTGCAGGCAGGTAGTTTCAGATGATAGTTTGCTGAACTAGGGTCTTTCTTCTCCCTTTTCTTCCCTTTTTTTGTTTTCTTTTTTGTCCTTTTGGAGGATTGACCAATGCTGTTCAATACTAACAAAGTATCTAACTTCTGTAGAAATATCTTTAGTTTTTTGTATGGAAAATCTTGTCCTTGTTGATTAGGAGCTTGCTAAAAATACCAAAAAATATTTTCTGTATCCATTGTTATGGATCAGGTTGTTTCCTGGACGGGGCTCCGTCCGTTTTATCACCTAATTTTGTAGAGAAAATGGGTATTCCCAAATATACATCCCCTTTTTTCCCCCCTTCCTTTTGTGTTTATTTGAACTCCCTCAAATTACTATACTAAGAAGGGGACTTTAGGGATGTACATAATTAAGGGGATTTCTTTCTATAGCTGGGAAATTGTATTGTTCCCTATTAATCTTTAATCCACATATAACCTCCCCCTCTTAGGGATTAAGCCGGACCGCTGACTACTTTAATGTGTTCGTCTGTTTTTCATTATAATACGTCCATTACTGCCTTGGAATGAAGGGCTGGGGGCGTGGTTTGAACGGAGGTCACATGACCGCAACTTGCCCTAAGACTATTGGCCCTCATGTTCCTTGCTGGGAACTGGTTTTGGGGGTGTGGCTAAAATGATGACCACGTGACCACGCCTAATATGGTCATGGTCCAGCATGCAACTGACCAGGAAATAACCTGGGCATGTGACCGTGATTCATGATGCGATGGTCACGTGTAAAGCAAGAATGACGCGATGTTATGACTCAGCGCCCATGTGACTAATGTCACATGGCGCGCGATTTTCAAAATGAGGCTAATTAGAACCAGATAAAAATGCCGGCGTTCTAGTACTCTATGTGGAATCCATAAGAAGCGTGGTCCCTGGACCTGGTGTGTTATGGCAGCGCACACCTAGGACAACATAGGCTCCATGCTCCTCTGATAAGGTAACATCACTATATGAATTGGGGATACCTATAGTAAAGTCTTTTCTCTACCTGAACACCACTTAGACTGGTTAGTAGCTCATTATACCTTTTGTCATACTACAGCCTCCAAATGATAATTTTCCCCTGATGAATCGATAAGAGGAAACGCGTTGGGAAGAAAACAAGGAGGGCTATGAGCATATTCTAAGTATTATCTTTGGGCTGAATAGACAATGTATACCATGCCCTATTAAGGTAATATCTTGATTTTTTTTTTCTGTCAGAGAGGATGGGTGAAACATGATATCCTGCTTCTGTCAGATGCCAAATAAGTAATTTGAGGTGAAATATAAAAAGCAGATTTTTTGTGCAAATTGCAGTACCCTTTGGTCAAAGAACACTTATTAATAAGGTACCATGAGGGCAATTGATATCTGATTTATATCTTTCTAGTAAGGTTATTTTTTGCCTGCTGGAATTGAATACTCAAATTTTGTCTTTGTCTGTCTATCTGTGTGATCACATTCACGGGTGAATTTTTAGACTTTGAGTCGTTTTAATATTTAGAATTAAAAGTTAAATTTTAGCTTTATTACCTTTTGCTGTATACCTATCTATCTCTGGTAATAATTTTCTATCGCAAAGTGGTGTAGTGGTTAAATAATAATAATGCCATAGAGTGCACTATACAGACATGCAGTCTCTGAATAGCATTGCTTGTTACATGCCCATATGAAAGTACTCAGGTCCAGGGTTTCCGAGCCCGGTATCTAGGCCCCAAGATTGTGGAGACCGCATAATAACAGCCCCTTTTGGCCGCCCTATAATTCAGTCTTATCTGTTATTGTAATTACTCCTTTTATCAACAGGAAGAAAATGATAATAAAGCTGGGAAATGCCTAGGACTTACCTGAAGCTGATCAGAGCACACAGGATGCTTTACGACTATGGCTGTGTCAGCTGCAGCCTTTATTCTGCTAATGATTTCGCATGGTGGACTATTCGCAGGGGAGACATTACTGCACAATGGGCAGATCAAACAAATGGAGAAAGCAATAGCTAGTCCACTATCTAGCAATGTAGCTCTTCTGGTTTATGCACTGATCTACTAAATTGAGTTTGATTATTTTCCCAGACTTGGGCGTTGTTAGGAAGGAGGCACTAACACAGCGTACCTGCCTTGTCTTGGGTATTTAGCTACATGGACAAGCCAAGCTAAAAGTGAGTCTGTTATCTACATATCCTGTCCTAGGTAAGGGCAAGGTACTGATCACAGAAACAAGTCATCCTCTTCCCGCTCATGGAATCCTTTTTCGGATGCTGTCTCCTTCTGCTTCATGTTAATGGAAGAAGAAAAAAAGGGAAAATATTCAATAATGAATGTTACAATGAAACACTATCAAATATTGGAGCCTTAGGCCGGCGTCACACGGGACGATCTATCGTGCGATCGAACGAGCGATCGTACCCGCCCCCGTCGTTTGTGCGTCACGGGCAATTAGTTGCCAGTGGCGCACAAAGTCGTTTACCCCCTGTCACACGCACTTACCCCCCGGATGACCTCGCTGTGGGCAGCGAACATCCTCTTCCTGAAGGGGGAGGGACGTTCGGCGTCACAGTGACATCACACAGCGGCCGCCCAATAGAAGCGGAGGGGCGGAGATGAGCGGGACATAACATCCCGCCCACCTCCTTCCTTCCGAATTGCCGGCGAGACGCAGGTAAGCTGTGTTTGTCGTTCCCGGGGTGTCACACAGAGCGATGTGTGCTGCCTCGGGAACGATGAACAACTGGATCACAGAACGAGGACCAAAATTATGAAAATGAGCGACGTGTCAACGAGCAACGATAAGGTGAGTATTTTTGCTCGTTCACAGTCGTTCGTAGCTGTCACACGTTACGATATGTTTAACGATGCCGGATGTGCGTCACGGAATCCGTGACCCCGACGACATATCGCCCGATATATCGTAGCGTGTGACGCCGGTGTCAAAGTGAAGAAAGGGGTCCAATATTTGATGGGCTTCCAATATTTGATGTTAGTTATTGTAAAACATATTGTTCATTCTTTCATTCTTAAATATTTTTCCTATTTTCCTTTGACATGTATTTTGATTTATTTACTTCCTTTACTTATTGTTATATACTGTTTATATTTCTTACAGAATACTGATGAAGGTCTACTGGTCAGGCCGAAACGTCTTCAATTCTGGATTGCTATTATTCAATCAAATCTCATCCTCACATCATATTTGAGTGCCAAATCTAACATTTACTGTATGCTGCTCATACAGACTTTAAGTTCGAGAATCTATCTTACCAGAAGAGCCTTGACACCCTTTAAAGTCCACGCAGAATGACTCTTCAAACCAAGTACAGGTGCTCGGAGCACCCTTGGTGTCACCAAACAGCTCAGTACACCTTCCCGCCCTACTTATTTTCCATCTGTCTTGGTACCCCTCTATTTTGATTGACAGCTCTGGCTTCATAGGGCACAGAGAAGGATGAAGATAAATAAGAAAGGGCCAGAGAAGGATGAAAATTGATAAGAACAAGTAGGTGGGACAGTGCACTGAACTGTTTGACCACACCAAGGGTGCACCGAGTGCCTGTGCTAAGTTTGAACAGTCACTCTCTGAGGACATGCTCCCTTTAAGTTATGCCTTGGGTGAAGGAGAGCAGAGCTGCAATTCTAGTACCTATTATTCTGAAATATGCTTAGTTTTTTTTTACTTCCTAAGTTGCCAGGATAAATATTTATATTTGTACTTCAGTCTGAAAAAGTACTTGTTATTGATTCCAGCTCAGAAAAATATTGTCTGTATTATTAATATAAGAAAAAATATATATTTTAAGGAAAAACTATAGAAATTGTTAAAAGACTGCTAATAGTCAGCATGTTTCTGATCTAAAGTTGGGTAAAAGTTTATTTAAAGAGGATGATGATCTGTCAAGAATGATTATTTTTAAGCAAAATCATTTCACCCAAAGTGTTTTGCTTTCTTGAGAGCCTGTTTGCACCGGCCTATTATTGGGAAACAAGTGTTCCTAGGGACACTCGTTCACATTAGTACAGAGTGAGCACTACCATGCTCAGGTGCTCAGTACTCGTCACTAGTGATGAGCGGGCACTACCATGCTCAGGTGCTCAGTACTCGTCACTAGTGATGAGCGGGCACTACCATGCTCAGGTGCTCAGTACTCGTCACTAGTGATGAGCGGGCACTACCATGCTCAGGTGCTCAGTACTCGTAACTAGTGATGAGCGAGCACTACCATGCTCAGGTGCTCAGTACTCGTCACTAGTGATGAGCGGGCACTACCATGCTCAGGTGCTCTGTACTCGTAACTAGTGATGAGCGGGCACTACCATGCTCAGGTGCTCAGTACTCGTCACTAGTGATGAGCGGGCACTACCATGCTCAGGTGCTCAGTACTCGTAACTAGTGATGAGCGAGCACTACCATGCTCAGGTGCTCAGTACTCGTCACTAGTGATGAGCGGACACTACCATGCTCAGGTGCTCAGTACTCGTAACTAGTGATGAGCGGACACTACCATGCTCGGGTGCTCAGTACTCGTAACTAGTGATGAGCGGGCACTACCATGCTCAGGTGCTCAGTACTCGTCACTAGTGATGAGCGGGCACTACCATGCTCAGGTGCTCAGTACTCGTCACTAGTGATGAGCGGGCACTACCATGCTCAGGTGCTCTGTACTCGTATCTAGTGATGAGCGGGCACTACCATGCTCAGGTGCTCTGTACTCGTAACTAGTGATGAGCGGGCACTACCATGCTCAGGTGCTCTGTACTCGTAACTAGTGATGAGCGGGCACTACCATGCTCAGATGCTCTGTACTCGTAACTAGTGATGAGCGGGCACTACCATGCTCAGGTGCTCAGTACTCGTAACTAGTGATGAGCGGGCACTACCATGCTCAGGTGCTCAGTACTCGTAACTAGTGATGAGCGGGCACTACCATGGTCAGGTGCTCAGTACTCGTAACTAGTGATGAGCGGGCACTACCATGCTCAGGTGCTCAGTACTGGTAACTAGTGATGAGCGGGCACTACCATGCTCAGATGCTCTGTACTCGTAACTAGTGATGAGCGGGCACTACCATGCTCAGGTGCTCAGTACTCGTAACTAGTGATGAGGGAGTTTTACCATGCTCAGGTGCTCAGTACTCGTAACTAGTGATGAGCGGGCACTACCATGCTCGGGTGCTCTGTGCTCGTAACTAGTGATGAGCGGGCACTACCATGCTCGGGTGCTCTGTACTCGTAACTAGTGATGAGCAGGCACTACTATGCTCAGGTGCTCAGTACTCGTAACTAGTGACGAGCGGACACTTCCATGCTCAGGTGCTCGGTACTCGTGACTAGTGATGTGCGAGCACTACCATGCTCAGGTGCTCTGTACTCGTAACTAGTGATGAGGGAGTTTTACCATGCTCGGGTGCTCAGTACTCGTCACTAGTGATGAGCGGGCACTACCATGCTCAGGTGCTCTGTACTCGTAACTAGTGATGAGCGGAAACTACCATGCTCGGGTGCTCAGTACTCGTAACTAGTGATGAGCGGGCACTACCATGCTCAGGTAATCAGTACTCGTCACTAGTGATGAGCGGGCACTACCATGCTCAGGTGCTCAGTACTCGTCACTAGTGATGAGCGGGCACTACCATGCTCAGGTGCTCTGTACTCGTATCTAGTGATGAGCGGGCACTACCATGCTCAGGTGCTCTGTACTCGTAACTAGTGATGAGCGGGCACTACCATGCTCAGGTGCTCTGTACTCGTAACTAGTGATGAGCGGGCACTACCATGCTCAGATGCTCTGTACTCGTAACTAGTGATGAGCGGGCACTACCATGCTCAGGTGCTCAGTACTCGTAACTAGTGATGAGCGGGCACTACCATGCTCAGGTGCTCAGTACTCGTAACTAGTGATGAGCGGGCACTACCATGGTCAGGTGCTCAGTACTCGTAACTAGTGATGAGCGGGCACTACCATGCTCAGGTGCTCAGTACTGGTAACTAGTGATGAGCGGGCACTACCATGCTCAGATGCTCTGTACTCGTAACTAGTGATGAGCGGGCACTACCATGCTCAGGTGCTCAGTACTCGTAACTAGTGATGAGGGAGTTTTACCATGCTCAGGTGCTCAGTACTCGTAACTAGTGATGAGCGGGCACTACCATGCTCGGGTGCTCTGTACTCGTAACTAGTGATGAGCGGGCACTACCATGCTCGGGTGCTCTGTACTCGTAACTAGTGATGAGCGGGCACTACCATGCTCAGGTGCTCTGTACTCGTAACTAGTGATGAGCGGGCACTACCATGCTCAGGTGCTCTGTACTCGTAACTAGTGATGAGCGGGCACTACCATGCTCAGATGCTCTGTACTCGTAACTAGTGATGAGCGGGCACTACCATGCTCAGGTGCTCAGTACTCGTAACTAGTGATGAGCGGGCACTACCATGCTCAGGTGCTCAGTACTCGTAACTAGTGATGAGCGGGCACTACCATGGTCAGGTGCTCAGTACTCGTAACTAGTGATGAGCGGGCACTACCATGCTCAGGTGCTCAGTACTGGTAACTAGTGATGAGCGGGCACTACCATGCTCAGATGCTCTGTACTCGTAACTAGTGATGAGCGGGCACTACCATGCTCAGGTGCTCAGTACTCGTAACTAGTGATGAGGGAGTTTTACCATGCTCAGGTGCTCAGTACTCGTAACTAGTGATGAGCGGGCACTACCATGCTCGGGTGCTCTGTACTCGTAACTAGTGATGAGCGGGCACTACCATGCTCGGGTGCTCTGTACTCGTAACTAGTGATGAGCAGGCACTACTATGCTCAGGTGCTCAGTACTCGTAACTAGTGACGAGCGGACACTTCCATGCTCAGGTGCTCGGTACTCGTGACTAGTGATGTGCGAGCACTACCATGCTCAGGTGCTCTGTACTCGTAACTAGTGATGAGGGAGTTTTACCATGCTCGGGTGCTCAGTACTCGTAACTAGTGATGAGCGGGCACTACCATGCTCAGGTGCTCTGTAATCGCAACTAGTGATAAGCGGGCACTACCATGCTTGGGTGCTCAGTACTCGTAACTAGTGATGAGTGAGCACTACCATGCTCAGGTGCTCTGTACTCGTAACTAGTGATGAGCGGGCACTACCATGCTCAGGTGCTCTGTACTCGTAACTAGTGATTAGTGGGCACTACCATGCTCAGGTGTTCGGTACTCGTAACTAGTGATGAGCGAGCACTACCATGCTCAGGTGCTCTATAATCGCAACTAATGATGAGCGGGCACTACCATGCTCGGGTGCTCAGTACTCGTAACTAGTGATGAGCGGGCACTACCATGCTTGGGTGCTCAGTACTCGTAACTAGTGATGAGCGGGCACTACCATGCTCGGGTGCTTAGTACTCGTAACTAGTGATGTGCGGGCACTACCATGCTCAGGTGCTCAGTACTCGTAACTAGTGATGAGCGGGCACTACCATGCTCTAGTGCTCAGTACTCGTAACTAGTGATGAGCGGGCACTACCATGCTCGAGTGCTCAGTACTTGTAACTAGTGATGAGTGAGCACTACCATGCTCGGGTGCTCAGTACTCATAAGTAGTGATGAGCTGGCACTACCATGCTTGGGTGCTGTCACGCTCCCCGGGTCCTCTGCTCCGCTTCCCGGCTCACCTGCCACGCTCCCCGCTCTCCAGCCTCCATCGCCCGCGCTTCCCAGGCCTCCTGGTCCCCGCTTCCGGCGCCCGTCGGCTTCCCAGCCCCAGCCCGGCTCTGCTGCGTCCTCCTCTCAGCTTCCTGCCCTGGCTTCTGGCACCCGGGCCGCGCGCATGCGCATTAGGGCGCGCGCGCGGTCACTGACCCTTTCTTAAAGGGCCAGTGTCCACTGACAGGAAATGAAGCACACAGGTACGGGGTATAAAGGGGTGCAATGTCCAAGGGGGCGGGGCCTGATCTTTGTGTTTCCCAAGCTAGGAGTCAGGTCTCCTTGTGTTCCTGTGAGATACTTACCTCTCTCTCTTCTAGAGCCGATCCTGCATTGCCATCCGGTCCTGCCGTATCCCGAACCCCGAACGCTGCCTATCTGCCATCCTGACAGTCCGCACCATCTCTGTTCCCTGTGGTGACCCGTCATCTCGCTCCAACGGTTCCGGACCCCTCCTGACATCATCCCGGCTTCCGAACCTGAGCTCCGTCACCCGGACCACCATCAGTGACCCCGTGGTTCCAGGGACTTCTCCATTGTGCTCTTGTGCGCGGACTGTTCTGCTACCTATAGTGCTCCGGCTACCGGACTCCTTTCCTCATCGGGGAGTTCGGCCCAGTGGATGCACCTCCCGGGTCTGCCCATCCACCTGGCCCTAACAGTAAGATCAGGCCATGGATCCCGCCGAAGCACTAGCGGCCTTGCATGAGGAACTCCAACGCCAGCGTGAAGTCCAGACCCGCATGCTGAACTTTATGACTTCCGTGGACGCCCGCTTGAACACGCTACAAGCATCGGTCACATCTTCAGCACCTCCGGCCTCCACTAGTCAATCCACGGCTCCCGCTCCCGTGGCAGCCTCCTCGGATGCTTCCAGACTTCGTTTGGCCGCACCACCCCGGTACGCCGGAGATCCCAAGACCTGCAGGGGGTTTATAAACCAATGCTCCCTCCATTTCACGCAGCTGCCGCATTTGTTTGCCTCCGACCAAGCCAAGGTCGCCTTCATAATGTCTCACCTAGAGGGCGAGGCACTGGCGTGGATGAACCCCTTGTGGGAGAAGGAGGACCCTATGACCAAGAACCTCCAGGAGTTCCTGCAGGCTTTTCACAGCACCTTTGACGAGCCCGGACGCGCCTCCGCGTCTGCTTCATCTCTTCTCCGGTTACGTCAGGGAACTCTGACGGTGGGTCAATACGCCATCCGTTTCCGCACCTTGGCTTCGGAACTCGGGTGGAATAACGAGGCCCTAACCGCCGCCTTCTGGGAAGGACTCTCGGGTCGAATCAAAGATGAGCTGGCTGGTCGTGACGTACCGTCCACCCTGGACGCCCTGATTACCCTAGCGACTCGAGTGGACATTCGCTTTCAGGAGCGGTCCAAAGAGGTGTCCCGTGAGAGACGCCCGGTACGGCATTCCTCTCCTCCGCAGAAGTCCGCCGTTCTCCAGTCAACGGCATCTGGTGTCTCCGTCCATGAGCCCATGCAGGTCGACCGTGTGCGACAGTCTGAACAACGCCGAGCAGAGCGGCTCGCCAAGGGTCTCTGCTTCTACTGCGGAGAGGGCACACACCTGCTACGCTCCTGTCCAGAGAGGTCGGGAAACTCCAAAGCCTAGGGTCGGTAGGAGAGGCCACCCTAGGTGCTGGGACTCTCTCAGACCCGGTTACATGGACTGTGCAAGTGACAACGGGAGAGACGCGGTTCACGGCTGAGGCGTACCTCGATTCTGGGGCAGCAGGCAATTTCATCCAGCAGGCCACGGTGGACAAGTACCAGGTGCCTGTTACTCCACTCGACAAACCCCTCGTGATTGCCTCTGTGGATGGGAGACCCCTCTCTGACACCATCTCCTGGATCACCAGGCCGGTTGAATTGCGTATCAGTGCTCTGCACACCGAGAACATCGCTCACTACGTCCTCCCACACATGTCACATCAAATCCTGCTGGGCCTTCCTTGGTTACGGACACACGACCCTTCAGTCAGCTGGGGCACTGGTGAAATCACTCGATGGGGCTCTTCTTGCCATGAGAACTGTCTGAAGACCATACAACCCATCCGGCGACCTCCGGTTCCAGAGTCCCTACCGGGATTACCCTCAGCCTATTGGTCCTTCGCGGACGTCTTTGATAAGAAGGAGTCAGAGGTACTTCCGCCACATCGTCCTTACGATTGTGCCATTGACCTGCTCCCGGGAACTACACCACCTCGAGGACGGATATATCCACTGTCTCCAGCCGAAACAAGGGCCATGTCTTCTTACATCACAGAGAGCCTGGCAAGGGGATTCATTCGGAGATCCTCCTCTCCTGCTGGAGCAGGCTTCTTCTTCGTAAAGAAGAAAGAGGGCGACTTACGCCCATGCATAGACTACCGGGGATTGAACCAAATCACCGTAAAAAACAAGTATCCCCTGCCACTCATCCCCGAATTGTTTGATCGGCTCAGAGGAGCTCGCTTGTTCACCAAGTTGGATCTTCGGGGTGCCTACAACCTGGTCCGTATCCGCTCGGGGGACGAATGGAAGACCGCGTTTAACACTCGCGATGGGCACTATGAATACTGCGTGATGCCCTTCGGCCTGTGTAACGCACCAGCAGTCTTCCAAGAATTAGTGAACGACGTGTTCCGGGACCTTCTCTACGTCTGTGTGGTGGTATATCTGGATGACATCCTTGTCTTCTCTCCGGACCTTCAGACCCACCGAGAGAACGTGCAACTGGTTCTACAAAGACTGAGAGAGAATCATCTGTACGCCAAGTACGAGAAGTGTGTCTTCGAACAGTCTTCTCTCCCCTTCCTGGGTTACCTCATCACCGATACCGGACTGCAGATGGATCCAAAGAAGGTCTCTTCCATTCTCAACTGGCCTCCTCCTTCTGGACTGAAGGCAATCCAACGCTTTCTGGGATTCGCCAACTATTACCGCCAGTTCATCCCTCATTTCTCTGCTCTGACTGCTCCTCTCTCCGCCTTGACCAAGAAGGGGGCTAATCCAAAGGACTGGTCACCTGCGGTCGACGCCGCGTTTGGCTCCCTAAAGCGGGCCTTTGCCTCCTCTCCTGTACTCCACCGTCCGGAGTTAAACCGCCAGTTCACCTTGGAGGTGGATGCCTCCTCCTCGGGAGCCGGAGCAGTGCTCATGCAGAAGTCCTCCTCCGGGAAGATGGTGACTTGCGGTTTCTTCTCCAAGAGCTTCTCAGCGCCTGAACGCAATTACACCATCGGTGACCGAGAACTATTGGCAGTCAAACTGGCTCTGGAGGAATGGCGCTACCTTCTGGAAGGAGCAGTGTACCCCGTTATAATTTACACGGACCACAAGAACCTGGAATACCTGCGGTCTGCTCAGCGACTGAACCCACGGCAAGCCAGGTGGTCCTTATTCTTTGCCCGGTTCGATTTCCAGCTCCATTTCCGACCCGCGAACAAGAACGTACGCGCTGATGCCTTGTCTAGGTCTTTCATGCCCATGGAGCAGGAAGAGGAGACATCCCAACCCATCATCTGTCCAAGTAAGATTATTCCGGTGGCTCCTGTCACCCTGGCCCAGATACCGCCCGGGAAGACCTATGTCTCTGAGACTGACAGGCAAAAAGTGTTACACTGGGGCCATGCCTCGAAAACAGCCGGTCATGCTGGCCAGAAAAGAACTTGGAGTGCGATTGTACGTCATTATTGGTGGCCATCCCTTCGCACGGACGTCGCCTCTTTTGTCTCTGCCTGCTCCTCTTGTGCCAGGAACAAGACGCCCAAACACCTGCCATATGGTCGTCTTCTGCCTCTGCCTATACCCTCAGTTCCCTGGCAACACATTGCGATGGACTTTATTACGGACTTGCCATTGTCCTCCGGACACACAGTCATATGGGTCGTGGTGGATCGGTTCTCTAAAATGGCCCATTTCGTCCCTATGGCTGGACTGCCCTCTGCCCAGGAACTCGCGGACGCCTATATACAGCACATCTTCCGCTTGCATGGCTTTCCATCACACATTGTGTCCGACAGAGGAACTCAGTTTACCTCCCGCTTCTGGAGGGCTCTCTGTAAACATCTGGGAGTAACCCTGGACTTTTCTTCAGCCTACCATCCTCAGTCGAACGGCCAAGTGGAACGGGTCAATCAGATTTTGACCTCTTTCTTACGTCACTACGTCAACGCCCATCATGACGATTGGTCCACGCTTCTTCCTTGGGCTGAATTCTCCCATAATCACCACGTCAGTGAGTCCTCCAGTTCTCCCTTCCATGTCGTCTACGGACTTCAGCCTTCGGTCCCATTGCCTGTATCCTCTTCCTCGGATGTCCCTGCTGCTGATGCGGTAGTCCGTGACTTTACAACCATTTGGGACTCAGTTAAGGCGTCCCTTGCACGTGCATCCCTGCGGATGAAGAGACACGCAGACAAGAGACGTCTGGATCCTCCGTGTTTCTCCCCCGGAGATCTCGTCTGGCTTGCTTCCAAGTACGTCCGATTGAAGTTACCATCTTACAAGCTGGGTCCTCGCTACATCGGACCGTTTAAAGTCCTCGGCAAGATCAATGAGGTCTCCTACAAACTGCAGCTCCCGGCCACGATGAGGATACCCAACTCCTTCCACGTCTCTCTGCTCAAGCCGGTTGTCCTTGGTCCCTTCTCCGCTGCTGCCAGTCCGGCTCCTCCTCCTATTGCTGATGATGACATCTATGCGGTAAGGGATATCGTGGCCATGAAGACCGTACGGGGTCGACAGTTCTTCCTGGTGGACTGGGCTGGGTATGGTCCTGAGGATAGGTCCTGGGAGCCCAGAGAGAATGTGGGTACTCCTCTGATCCGTGCCTTCCTGTCCCGGTTGCGAGGAGGGGGGCGTGGGGGGGGTACTGTCACGCTCCCCGGGTCCTCTGCTCCGCTTCCCGGCTCACCTGCCACGCTCCCCGCTCTCCAGCCTCCATCGCCCGCGCTTCCCAGGCCTCCTGGTCCCCGCTTCCGGCGTCCGTCGGCTTCCCAGCCCCAGCCCGGCTCTGCTGCGTCCTCCTCTCAGCTTCCTGCCCTGGCTTCTGGCACCCGGGCCGCGCGCATGCGTATTAGGGCGCGCGCGCGGTCACTGACCCTTTCTTAAAGGGCCAGTGTCCACTGACAGGAAATGAAGCACACAGGTACGGGGTATAAAGGGGTGCAATGTCCAAGGGGGCGGGGCCTGATCTTCGTGTTTCCCAAGCTAGGAGTCAGGTCTCCTTGTGTTCCTGTGAGATACTTACCTCTCTCTCTTCTAGAGCCGATCCTGCATTGCCATCCGGTCCTGCCGTATCCCGAACCCCGAACGCTGCCTATCTGCCATCCTGACAGTCCGCACCATCTCTGTTCCCTGCGGTGACCCGTCATCTCGCTCCAACGGTTCCGGACCCCGCCTGACATCATCCCGGCTTCCGAACCTGAGCTCCGTCACCCGGACCACCATCAGTGACCCCGTGGTTCCAGGGACTTCTCCATTGTGCTCTTGTGCGCGGACTGTTCTGCTACCTATAGTGCTCCGGCTACCGGACTCCTTTCCTCATCGGGGAGTTCGGCCCAGTGGATCCACCTCCCGGGTCTGCCCATCCACCTGGCCCTAACAGGTGCTCAGTACTCGTAACTAGTGATGAGCGGGCACTACCATGCTCGGGTGCTCATTACTTGTTAAGAGCAGTTGGATGCTCAGATGGGCGCTACTTAAGAACCCAAATATAATGGAAATTAATTTATATACATTAATGGGGCACTCGAGCATTTTTCCAGGAAATCTTCTGGAAAAATGCTCTAGTTCCTCATTAACTTCCATTACACTCGGGTTCTCGAGTCGCGCCAATTAAAGCATCCAACTGCTCTTAACGAGTACCGAGCACATGAGCATGGTAGTGCTCGCTCATCACTTGTTAAGAGTGGGCACTACCTCTCATGACTAGTTACGAGTACTGAGCACCCGAGCATGGTAGTGCCCGCTCATCACTAGTTACGAGTACTGAGCACCCGAGCATGGTAGTGCCCGCTCATCACTAGTTACGAGTACTGAGCACCCGAGCATGGTAGTGCCCGCTCATCACTAGTTACGAGTACTGAGCACCCGAGCATGGTAGTGCCCGCTCATCACTAGTTACGAGTACTGAGCACCCGAGCATGGTAGTGCCCGCTCATCACTAGTTACGAGTACTGAGCACCCGAGCATGGTAGTGCCCGCTCATCACTAGTTATGAGTACTCGGCCAGCGCAAATGCACCTTTATGGGATAATACCCTCATTCTGCTGTCAGTGCAGGATTGTTATGAAGGTTGGGTATCAGAGAACTAAAGGTACCTTCACACTTAGCGATGCAGCAGCGATCCGACCAGCGATCTGACCTGGTCAGGATCGCTGCTACATCGCTACATGGTCGCTGGTGAGCTGTCAAACAGGCAGATCTCACCAGCGACCAGTGAACAGCCCCCAGCCAGCAGCGACGTGCAAGCGACGCTGCGCTTGCACGGAGCCGCCGTCTGGAAGCTGCGGAGACTGGTAACTAAGGTAAACATCGGGTATGGTTACCCGATGTTTACATTAGTTACCAGCGCACACCACTTAGCTGTGTGGGCAGGGAGCAGGGAGCCGCGCACACTGAGCGCTGGCTCCTTGCTCTCCTAGCTACAGTACACATCGGGTTAATTAACCCGATGTGTAATGCAGCTACATGTGCAGAGAGCAGCGCACACTGCTTAGCGCTGGCTCCTTGCTTTCCTAGCTACAGTACACATGGGGTTAATTAACCCGATGTGTACAGCAGCTACATGTGCAGAGAGCCGGAGCCGGCAGCACAGGCAGCGTGAGAGCTGCGGAGGCTGGTAACTAAGGTAAATATCGGGTAACCACCTTGGTTACCCGATGTTTATCTTGGTTACAAGCTTACCTCAGCTGTCAGTCGCTGGCTCCTGTTCCCTGCTCGCTTCATTTGTCGCTCTCTCGCTGTCACACACAGTGATCTGTGTGTCACAGCGGGAGAGCGCCTTTGAAGAAAACTAACCAGGGCTGTGTGTAACGAGCAGCGATCTCGCAGCAGGGGCCAGATCGCTGCTCAGTGTCACACACAGCGAGATCGCTAATGAGGTCACTGCTGCATCACAAAAAGCGTGACTCAGCAGCGATCTCGGCAGCGAGCTCGCTGTGTGTGAAGCACCCCTAAAAGAGGATGCTAGCAATGACTATTTCCATGTGTCTTTACTGAACAGAAAGTGACTATAGTAAAACTGTTGTTATGTGTGAAGGGTCTGTCCCTGGTGGCTCATTAATTGTCCAAGTTGAAAGAGTCACTCTGTCCTAGAGATGGGCGAAGCAGCTGGACTTGTTTACTGGAAGACACTTCTCTGATAAGACGATGCTTTCTTGTAAAATGAGCCTAGAATACAAAATAAACACCTACGATATTGAGTAATTGTCTGCAATGTGTATTCTTTTCAGTGCAAATGTTATCTCAGAAGAATCTACACAACCGTTAAAATGCTCTGCCAGCTTTACAATGTTACATTCCCGATACTTGTATGGTGATGTATAGAATTTTTTTAATACGAAAAGACTGATGTACAAAGAAAAGAAGAAAAAAAAATATATCAAGCATCTGGAAAGGAAGGGCGAAAAGTAATTTAACAAATGGATTGTCATTTTCTTTTCATCTGTAGAGCATAGCTGGAGTATCGGGAGGTTTCACTTAATAGATATTGACTGGACTATTTGATGTTTCTCATTATAAAGAAGTGATAATACCTAAAAAATAACCACAATTGTGGTAACAACAATAAGTAATAAGGTGTAAAATAAACTTGGAGTTTGTTATTTGAGCAATGTACTGTGGACCGGTGGTCTCCAGCCTGTGGCACCACAACTTTGGATGTCCTAAAGGCTTAAGACATGCATGGAGTAGTAGTTTTGTAGATGGACAGCTCAATACAAAGAAGACAAAGATATTGAATACTGCCAGGTACAACCAGGACAAATTGGACATGGATGGTGACGAAATGGAAGTTGTACATGACTGTAACCTACTTGGATCAATGATCACTCAAGATGCAGCAACGACTGTGGAAGTCAATTGGAGAATAGATATGGGCAAATCAACAATGAAGTCACTGGCCAAGGACGTCAAGTAAAGGAACATTTTACTGGTGAAGAAGACACAGCTCGTACATAGTCTGGTCTTCTCTGTGGTAACATACAGATGTGAAACCTGTAAGATAAAGAAACAAGACAGAAGAGGAATCAACTCCTGCAAAATGTGGTGCTGGAGAAGGATGTTATCAATACCATGAATGACAAGAAGAACAAACAAATCAATTTTGGAACAAATCAAGCCAGAAATGTCACTTGAAGCAATGGTCAACAAGCTACGACTTGCCTACCTTAGATACATCATATGACGAGAGCAATCACTGGAGAACGTGGTCAGAAGAATAGAAGGAACAAGGCGAAGAGGAAGACCAGCAATCCAGTGGCTTGATACTATCAAGAAAACAGCAGAGAAGACCCTGGTGGACCTATCTAGGCTGCAAAAGATCGATCTTCCTACGTTCATCCATTAAGTCGACATGGCTCAAGATCGAGCTGAAGGCTGTTAAAAGAAAGTGATTTTGTAATAGCTGGAGAACAACAGATTGACAACTAATAGAAGTTTTAAATCCGTGGTTCTCCAGCTATTACAAAACTACTTTCTTTCTGTTAACAGCCTTCAGCTCGGTCTTGAGCTATGGCAATTTGATGGATGAACACTCTGTAGGAAGACTGATCTTGTGCAGACTAGATAGGTCCACCAGGGTCTTCTCCACTATTATCTTGATAGTATCAAGCCATCGGATTGCTGGTATTCCTCTTCGCCTTTTTCCTTCTATTTTTATGACCAAGAGATGGGTCTCCACAGCAAAGATAGAAATTGCCCAACCTCCTTTATGGTATTAGGATTTCCACCCAGGCCAAAGGTGTCTGGTGCTTATTTTTGCCCCCATTCCATTTCTATCACTTTTTTACCAATTACATGCCTCCTAGTTTGTTTAATGTACACTTTCTTTGGAGAAACCTATACAGGTTCTTTCTAACTAGTAGCAAGGGGGATGGGACCAACAAGGCCTGAGTCATTGTACCTTTTTCAATGACTAAAGCGGGCTTAACACACTGCGATATCGGTCCCGATATCGCTAGTGTGGGTACCCGCCCCCATCTGTTGCGCGACACGGGCAAATCGCTGCCCGTGCCGCACAACATCGCCCAGACCCGTCACACATACTTACCTGCCCGGCGACGTCGCTGTGACCGGCGAACCGCCACCTTTCTAAGGGGGTGGTCCGTGCGGTGTCACAGCGATGTCACTGAGCGGCCGCCCAATAGCAGCGGAGGGGCGGAGCTGAGCGGGACGTAACATCCCGCCCACCTCCTTCCTTCCGCATAGTGGCCGGGAGGCAGGTAAGGAGAGCTTCCTCGTTCCTGCGGTGTCACACTGAGCGATGTGTGCTGCCGCAGGAACGAGGAACAACCTCGTTACTGCTGCAGTAACGATTTTTGAGAATGGACCCCCATGTCACCGATGAGCGATTTTGCAGGTTTTTGCAACGATGCAAAATCGCTCATCGGTGTCACACGCAACGGCATCGCTAATGCGGCCGTATGTGCGTCACCAATTCCGTGACCACAACGAGTTCGCATTAGCGATGTCGTAGCATGTAAAGCCCCCTTTAGTCTATCTCCATGATATTTATGCCATTTGTATTTTTATAAACAGTATTTTTTTTATCTTTGCAGGTTTAAATAAAGGTATAAATATACAGTAGCTGACATTAGGCCATGTTGGCCTAATATTGTAGTATATATGGGCTGAAAATTACATGTTTGCCATACAATGATCCTCTTCGGTTTAAGGCAGGTCAGAAGATGATTGCCTTTACCTTTACCAGACTGTGGGCCTCACTATATAAACAAATCATGGTGAAGTCAACCAAATTGAAGTCCTAAGGACTGAACATTCATAACTCATATAGGTAGGTAGACCATACATGTGTAGGGGCAAAATGGTTATTTTTTTGTTTCTTAGTTTACCCAGCAAAATGTTCATAATAGGTTAGCAGAAGCCAATGTGGACTTATATCTGCCATGATACTTTTTTCCTGTTAGCGGAATAAAATGAGGAAACTCAAATTGCCGTTAAATATAATCTCTATATACAAGAATAACAGTAAAATAATGTACGTATGTAGTGCAGTCAATATATGATCAATCAATAAGGACATCGCTAATTGGCAAAGAACAGAAGTCGAGGAAATGAGGGTAACCTAATTTGTCTTCATTTTCGCTCATTGCTTTTAGTAATTCTGCATTTGGTCAGTGTGCCCCAATTGGTTATCCTCGTCTGACAAGATTAATAACCATCGTATCCCATTGGTACAACAAGATTCATAAATATCCTAGACATCATTTACAATATGTTACTGTTTACAACAATGCATTAAAGAGGTTGTCCACTGCTTAAATACTAATGAACTATCCTTAGGATAGGTCATCAATGTCTGATCGGCCTGGGTCCGACACCCGGCCCCTCTGCTGATGAGCTGTTCTCGGTGCAGGCAGCAGATTCTGGAAGTGTTCAGTTCCAGAGCAGCTCCATCTTCTGATAGCGGCCACAGCCAGGTACTGCACATCCGTCTCCTATCGATTTGAGTGGGAGGCAGATGTGCAGTACCCGACCCATAGCCACTATCAGAAGACGATGAAGCTCCGGAACTGAGCATTTCCAGCCAGAGGCTGCCACCACTGGCACCAAGCACAGCTGATCTGCGGGGATGCTGAATATCGGACCCCGACCGTTCAGACATTGATGACCTATCCTAAGGGGCAGTTTGCACACTACGACATTGCAGGTGCAATGTCGGTGGGGTCAAATCGAAAGTGACGCACTTCCGGCGTCGCTTTCGACATCGTAGTGTGTAAAGCATTTTTGATACGATTAACGAGCACAAAAGCGTCGTAATCGTATGATTGGTGTAGCGTTGGTCATTTCCATGAATTGGGAAAGACCGATGTTACGATGCTGTTCCTCGTTCCTGCCGCAGCACACATCGCTGTGTGTGAAGCCGCAGGAGAGAGGAACATCTCCAACCTGCGTCCCGGCCGGCTATGCGGAAGGAAGGAGGTGGGCGGGATGTTTACGTCCCGCTTATCTCCGCCCCTCCGCTTCTATTGGCCGCTTGCCGTGTGACGTCGCTATGATGCCGCACAACCCGCCCCCTTAGGAAGGAGGTGGTTCGCCGGCCAGAGCGACGTCACAGGGCAGGTGAGTGCATGTAAAGCTGCCGTAGCGATAATGTTCGCTATGGCAGCTATCACCATGATATCGCAGCTGCGACGGGTGCAGGGACTATCGGCATCGCAGCATCGGCTTGCGATGTCGTAGTGTGCAAAGTGCCCCTAAGGATAGGTCATCAATGTTTAAGTTGTGGACAACTTCTTTAATACTGAGATCAATGCAAATGTTGCAAGCCCTCAGTGAAGGAAATATTAAATAACCAATGGGACTTTTATGGAGCCCAAGGAAAGGAGCTGGGTGTTGACCATAAACCAATGTTCCTGGTTCCTAGATCAGAAGTAAATTGGTAGGAAGGAAATTAAATTAGATATAGTGCTGTAAGTGTTCTACTTATAAATATTGGAACCACTTAGGTTAAGAACCAAAGTTGAAGGGCTTACCAGACACTGGATTCATGCTAAAATTGAGTTAGCAAATTGCATTTGAAGGGCATCACTAAAGCCCCTTCATGTACATTAGATAGTGGTCAGCTGAAAGGTCGTTTGCCCAACATCTCTCTTTCGACTTCTGCAACATAGGGGCTCCTGGCTCACCCAAGCACTCCTGGTTCTCTAGGAGTTATACTTCTAGACTCCTCTGGAAGAGGTTTATCTGCCGGTCAACAGATGGATTGGTCCATGTAAATCCAAGGGCCAAACCCTTCTCTCCCATGACATCATCTGCCGGGGAAAAGTCAACACATCGGACTGTTGGCAATTCTGCCAAAACAAAGGGTTTGGTAGACTTTTGTCTGATGTGAATAGGGGCATCCTTCTGACTCTGGGATCCTAACCTTAGGCTATGTGCCCACGCTGCGGATTTTGCCGCGGATTTGCCGCGGATTTACCGCGGATTTTCCGAAAATCTGCAGCAGCGGCACTTCCCAGCCATTTCTATGGCATTTTGGAAATGCTGTGTCCATGCTGCGGATTTTTCCGCGGCGGATTTGCCGCGGAGTTTGATCCGGAAAAATCTGCAGCATGTCAATTATTGTTGCGGATTTTGGTGCGGATTTTGGGTATAGAATGGGGAAAAAAAAAAAAAAATCCGCATCAAAATCCGCGGCAAATTCGCGGTAATCCGCGGTAAATCCGCGGCAAATCCGCGGCAAAAATAAGGTACGGATTTGCCGCGAAAGTCGCGGATTTTCATGCAGAAAAATCCGCAGGTACATTCTACCGTGGACACATAGCCTAAGTACTAAAGTAATCACTGACTGGTCCGTCTGCCAATGCTACCACTGCAGGAGTGATTGAGCAGGCAACTACTTGGGTGCTTGGTACTCGTAACAAGCAATTAGATGCTTGACTCATGTACCGAGTACAATGGAGGTCAATAGGAAACTGAGCATTTTTCCTGAAGATTTTCTGGCAAAATGCTTGAGTTCCACTTTGCAGTTTGCAAAGGATTGTTGAAAATCCACTTGTGACTTTTAGGATCGCTACTTCCAATAGGTGGCGCTGTGCTAGAGTTTGTCTCCTTTACTGGAGAGACAATTTGAATATTTCTTAGAGGGGCGTGGCAGCTATAAGTCCCCTTACTTGGCAGCCAGACTGGCTTGCAAAGTCTCCTTAAGGAGAATAGTGTTCCCCCGTGGTCCCCACATAGCTTTCTCATGAGCCAGATCAGACACCCCCATACTTTGCACTGACGAGGGGCAAGCACCCTGAAACACCGTGTCTGCAAATTGGGATTCTGATCTGGCTTATATATCCTGAGTCATATTGCAAAGGATTGTTGAAAATCCACTTGTGACTTTTAGGATCGCTACTTCCAATAGGTGGCGCTGTGCTAGAGTTTGTCTCCTTTACTGGAGAGACAATTTGAGTTCCACATTGATTTCTATTATACTCGGTACACGAGTCGAGCCCATCCGAGCGTTCAACTGCTCATCACAAGTACAGAGTACCCGAGCATAGTAGTGCTTGCTTATCGCTAGTTACGAGTACCGAGCACCCGAGCATGGTAGTGCCCGCTCATCACTAGTCACATGTACTGAGCACCGGAGCATGGTAGTGCCCGTTCATCACTACCTACGTGTAACGAGAACCCGAGCATGGTAGTGCCCGCTCATCACTAGATACATGTACCGTGCACCCGACCATGGTAGTGCCTGCTCATCACTAGCTACGTGTACCGAACACCTGAGCATGGTAGTGCCCGCTCATCACTAGTTACGAGCAGCGTCGGACTGGCTACTGGAGGAATCTCCAGTAATACCAGGCCTGGCTGCGGGTACCTGCACTGAACTCTGGAGCTCTCACCTGAGCTTCGGAGTGCAGCCTAGACTGAACCGCAAGCGCCGAGTGATTGATTCCCCAGCGATTGTGGTTAAGTTCATGACAGCTGCAGACAGGTCGGGCTGCACTTCGGAGCTGTCACCTGAGTTCTGGAGTTCAGCCCGGCCTGTCTGCAGCTGTCATGATCTGAACCGCAATCACTGGGGAATCAATCACTCGGCACTCGCGGTTTAGTCCTGCAAACCCCGAGTTCAGTCTAGGCTGCACTCCGGAGCTCAGGTGAGAGCTCCAGAGTTCAGTGCAGGTATCCATAACCAGGCCGGGTATTACTGGAGATTCCTCCGATAGCCAGTCCGACGCTGGTTACAAGTACCGAGCACCCAAGCATGGTAGTGCCCGCTCATCACTAGTTACAAGTACTGAGCACCCGAGCATGGTAGTGCCCGCTCATCACTGGTTACGAGTACCAAGCATCCGAGCATGGTAGTGCTCGCTCATCACTAGTTATTCTTGGTCGTTTACCCACCAGTCAGACTGAACCATAGCATATATTTTACTGCATGGTTCTAGCCCATATAACCAAGGAGAAAAAACTGAGAGCATCCTTTCAGACATGACAGATGACCTGAGATCCCTGATGAGATAGGAGACAGATAGGTTTAGCCCGCATGTGGTTTCAGGGCTGAATGGCATTTCCCAAGCACTTTTCTCACTTTTAAATCTAATAAGCACGGAGAATGGAATTAAATAATCAGGCCGCGCCGGCTGTTTCCATAACAGTATTTAATTTCAGACAAGGAGAGTTCAAAAGAGTCGACATATGTACAGAAAAGAAATGAAAGAGACTTCATTACAAGTCCATAGATACTAAATAGACTGGGCTCAGGAACATCTGGACTTATAACAACCCGAGGGAATAGAGAATGAGCAGGACATGATTTATGTAAAGAGGTTTTTCACTTCATCTTCTGAAACACATTTCAGGCTAAAACTCTAAAGGTGACCAAATATATGGTCTACACCGGGCGGCAATCGAAAAAAATAGAATTTATATGTTTCAATAATTTTAAGATTTTTGTAAGATTGATTGCTTTTGAGATATTTTGATTTCCTCCCCTACCCCCTCCAAACAGTTCCTATTAGAAGTGACAGGCAGATGCCTGTTTACACTAAATGCCCCTTTACACATTATGTTTAGATGACAGTGTGAGCAAAATACACTCCAATGCCTTTGGAACTCTAAAACAAAAAGATTTGTTTTGCGAGTGCTCGGGAAATCAATACAGCACACACTTTTAGTATGGTGTACTCAAAGAATTCTCCTTGATTAGTACATGTGACCAGTTTATATAGAGTCACCGGCAAAGGTCTTGTCCATCTGAACTATGCACCAATAAGAGCTGTAGGGGAGTGAACAGAAAGGTGAAACATCCCCACCTATTTTAGGGTTAGCTGAACCCTAGGACATCATTCAGTTACAAGACAAGATGGTTTATTTAAGAACAAAATGGATTCTGTTGTCTCACAACAGCCATCGTGGCCATCTCTCCCATACACAAGAGCATTTGTTCAACCAAGTACTCCTGTGTTCTCTATGAGAGAGGTGTCAAGAGACATCTCTATGGGCGGCTTATCTCCAAGAGTGCAATGTGATCAGCAGTCCGGAATTGTACATGCTCGAGCAACATATCCCCTGACAATTTGTAGACTGGTGCCCCCATACACATTTGAGTGTTGGCTGATCTCATATATAACTGCAGAATCCAAACCCTCTCTAGTATTAAAATCGGCAAAAAACCTGTCCTCCTCCTTGATTAGAGCTTCATGGCCAAGAAGCTGCTTGCAAGCCTTACATCACCAAGAACATTGTCAAGCAGGGGGTGGAGTGGTGTAAAGCTGCCACCTTTGGGCTCCAGTGGAAACATGTTCTGGGGAATGACGGCTCATGCTTCTTTATCTGGCAGCCTAGTGGATGAGTCTGGGTTTGGTGAATGCCAGAAAGAACATTACTCTTTCCAATGCGTTGTGCCCTCAGTAATGTTTGGGGCAGAGATAATGCTATGGGCTTGTTTTACACGGGGTGGTCTAGGCTCCATAGTTCCAGTCAAAGGAGATTTTAATGCTTTAGCATACATATACATTTTGGACAATTGTGCTTCCAACATTGTGGAAACAGTTTGGAAAAAGCTCTTTTCTTCTGCTCATGATTGTTCCCCAGTGCACAATGCAAGATCCATAACGGCATGGAGTGAGGAGTTTGGTTCAGAAGGATTTGCCCGGGCACACAAAGCTCGGACCTCAACCCCATCCAACAGCTTTGGGATGGACCAGGCCCGTTTATCCAACACCACTAATCTCACAAATGGGCCAAAATTCTTGCAGACACCTCCAAAATGTTGTAGAACCAGTAGAAGCTGTTTTAGCTACAAAAGTAGGACTTACTCAATAACAATGTCTATAGATTTAGAATGGGATGTCATAAAAGCTCCTAGTGGTGTTATGTGGCCGAGTCTCAATACGTTTGGTCATGTAGTCCATATATCACATGTTCGCTGTGGTTCGTGGCTTGGCACAAGTGTAACTTTTACAGTATGATCCGGATGCTTAAACCTACACATCTGGTATCTCATCAATGCTTTCTAAACGACTTTCCCACCCAAAGTGTTGATTTCTTCCTCATCTTTTATGCTTCTGGGGTGGACAATTTGAGCTAGAGATGAACATAAACTCAAATGAAATCCATTAAAGTAATTTACGCTACCTTGACAGGCCATGAAACCTGCAAAGAGGCGCTGATTTATGAGCCTCATGAAACATATTGACATTTAAAGGATTCTATAAATCACAGGTATCTTCATTATCAGAATCATGAAGTCCTTGGAGATGCCTTCAGATATTAATCACCATGTATAACCCACCAAAAACATTCAAAGAGGACAATAATAATCCTGCCTATAGATTAACCCCTTAGTGACCAAGTTGATGTTGCTGTGTGAGGCTTTGTTGCTTTTAAGACATATTGTATTATTTTGTTAGCGCTGTTTTGGGGCAGATATACATTTTTCTTTGGTTGATATGATTTTTGGCTAAGCAATTTTACTTTATTTTTTGTTGTTTATATTTTTTTCACATCACCAAATAATCTGTTAATTCTTCAGGTTATTTTGTTTGTGTGGATACCTAATATGTGTAGGTTTTTGTTGTTTTAATACCTATGTAATAAAATATATTTTATATGATTTTTTTTCCCCTAAGAGATCATAAGATATCTATGGGAAACATTTTTTAATTTTTGTGGATTATTTCCACTGCAACTGCGATATCCATAGGATCCCAAGTTACAGGGGAAAACATCTCCCTATAGTGACAGAAGACAGAGCATGGGTCTGCTAGGATTGAGCAGCACTGCTACACCAGGCAATCCAGCAGTCATGTGAGGACCTAGAAAGAGAAGATATGAAGGGTAGTATGACACTTATATCTTCTCGCTGATGTCCACAGCTGTGTCTCAAAGCTGCGGATCAGATCTGTTCCTGCTAGATTGCAGGAGCCTTATCTTTGCGGCACACATTTTACAATAATGGGGGATAAGTCCATGGCTAAGCACAGTTGTAACATCAGCATTCCTGCAAGGACACTGACATACTCTCTGCCGCGGCCAGACTGCACTCTTCTGTTGCTTCCCTGGCTCTCCACGTGCTTTCCTCCCGCCTCCTGCTCTTGGGGTCTGGTCCCATGGGAGCACACTTAGGGCAAGCGCACACTCTTCCACTTAAAGGGCCATTGTACTAATAACCGGAAGTGCCTCTAAGCCATAGGCTGAGAGGCACTAGGTACTTAAGGCATCCTTTCACTAGGGGAGGTGCCTGAGCAACATAATCAGCTAGCTTTTTACTGTCTTGTTAGGTCATTGTCAGGTCCCGTTGATCGCATGCCTGCTGCCTGCACCTGTACCTGTACCCGCTAACCCGTACCTATCTCTCTGTACCTGCCGTATCCTCCGTACCAGTCTGCCTTAGCCATCCAGTTTAACATCACCCGTCCCACCTGTGCCTGCCTGCGCTAGAAGCTCTACCTGTCCATACTGGAATCCGGGCCTGCCCTGGTGGTCAACTACCACAGTTCCCCTTGTGGCCATGTGAGTCCACTCTCTCTCGCCCTCCCGGAGAGTGTAAGAACCGTATATTTACAGCAGTGGGTCGTTATTGGGTTAACAAGCAATGCTACTTGGGTATATACAAATGATACCTGTCTCCAACTCAGTATAGATGTTTGGATCATATCGCAAATATTGTGATATTTTTAGGATAACTATTACCAAAAAAGATACAAGTGGCAACAACCTGCATACAAAATCCGTAACATACAAGTGGCAGAAATTTGGGGGTGGGGGGGTGGGGGAATGGTACATTCCTAAAAATGTGAACATGGTATGTGATACAAGGTATGAAATACTGTAATGAAGATAATGCAAAATATGGGTTTTTTTTTTGGTTCTAATAAATTTGCCAATGTGCCTGCAAAGATTTTCTATTTTATTTTTATGGTTTTACTGTAATATGGGCTGTATAATTGCGTTATACTGGTGGTCAGGCTATATCATTGCAGGTATTTTTAGGAAGGGGAAAAGAAAATAGGACGTTCTTGGAAAGACTAAAGGCCGCTTTACACACAATGATATCGCTAGCGATCTCGTTGGCGATGTGACACGACCAGATCGTTGCTACGATTTGCCGAGATTGCTCATAGGTCGTTTTGTAGCGGTCACACGTACCCATATCATAAACGACGCTACATCATTCAGCGATATATTGTTTGACTAAGGCGGTCGTGTGGACACCGTCACACAGCATTCCTCCCAACGATACCAGCAACGACAGAGGCGTATAATTGTCCATAGCATACACCCTGGCATTACACCAATCAGAGTGGAGGAGGCGTGGAACATTTCTCGTAACGTCATGCCCGCGTCGCTGATGACGGACGCACTAACGATGTTGTTCGTCGTTGGCAGGGTGTCAAACGTAGCAATATGTCTGCTGCGTTCGCAACAACGAACAATATTTTGAAAATGAACGACGTGACAACGATCAACGATTTTTGCTAGTTTTGCGATCGTTTGTAGTCGTTCATAGGTGTCACACGCAACGACGTCGCTAACGATGCCGGAAGTGCGTCACGAAAACCGTGACCCCGACGACATATCGTCAGATAAATCGTAGCGTGTAATGGGGCCTTAACGATGTTGTTCGTCGTTGGCAGGGTGTCAAACGTAGCAATATGTCTGCTGCGTTCGAAATGACGAACAATATTTTGAAACTGAACGACGTGTCAACGATCAACGTTTTTTGCTATTTTTAAGATCGTTCGGAGTCGCTTGTAGGTGTCACACGCAACGACGTCGCTAACGACGACGGAAGTGCGTCACGAAAACCGTGACCCCCGACGACATATCATCAGATAAATCGTAGCGTGTAACGGGGCCTTAAGAATGTATTTACATGGTTGTATTTTTCCCTTTCTTATCTGTATGTCAAAAAAATGAGATTGTTTGTGGACTGCATTTATTGACTGCAACTGGCCTGTTTTATGAAATCGATGAGAGCCACATAATGTTTGGAGATTTAGCTCCATATAACATGTAGGTCTCAGCATTTCAAGTAATGAACTCCAGAAGTCGGGTGCTTTATCTTAATTATGTAGAAAATTGCCCCATTCAATTAGGCAAAATTGTTAAGGTGGAAATTGCCCTTCTTACTATAATGGTAATTGGAAGCACTTGAACAACTTTCAGCTACTCGGTAAAAATAAAGTGCAATTCAATGATAAGATTATTTTTGCTGTTATTGCATATAAATCAGAATATATTTAATACCTGTTCTTGGAATAGTAGAAGCAGGCTATAAAAAATATATGGAATACCGCTCATTAAATTAATAAGGTACTATGTATTACTTCATTTTCCCAGTGGTGACAATGAAGTAGTCATGACAATTCATCAGATCACAAGGGGACTGCTTTAGTTGCCAGAGGCAGGACACCCTATGGTTGGTTTATTATTAGCAAACCTGGAAAAAAATGGATAAAAAGACTACCCTCGGGGTAACTGTTGGCTGTGCTCTGTCCTTCCCCAATAAAACAGATATCTTCCCCCAATAAATTAGACTCTGTCCCACCCTTGAAATCTTCAAAGGCATCCTGGAAACCCATCTCTTTATGAAAGTCTACAATCTTCAATAACCCTACTGTCAGTGCACTGTCTTTTCAGCAGTTTTTAAACTCTACACCCACCTACTGTCCTCCTTTATCAGTCCGGTAGATTGTTGGCTCTTGCGGGCAGAGTGTTCTCTCCCATTGTTCCTGTTTGTAACGAAGGGTTCTTCACACAGACTAACCAATGGAACTTAACAATCACCGATCAGTACACTTCTACCAATTAGGGATCTTTTAATAGCCTTTTTATACAGAGTGATATTACTCACTACTTGCTTCTCAAGGTAGCAACAGGTACACTATTCATTTAAAAGTCCAGATGGTTTATTAATCATCACATAAATCACACTCCTTTTAACATAACAGAAACCTTACTTCAGCTTCACAGAACATAACAGTCCGTTTCCACTTGCGGTCCGCTCTCAGAGGTTCGGACACATCCTCTTTGCAGAAGTACCCCAGTGGAGGTATCTTGGCCTCCACAGAATGTCCTCGGTCATAAGAAGTGAACTCTACCTTCTCTCAGAGGATTCCTGTCAGAGGCATCACAACCTCTACTCTTTTTTTTTTTTTAACTACTGATTGTCAGCTGGGCTTAGCTAAACCAGATTTGTTGTCCTCACTTTGTTCGGGGAGTGTCCATTTATCCATTTGTGTATTTAATGTGTGTTAATCTAGCATTATCTGTCTAAGATTAAGAGCCCCTCTCAGGCTCGAAACGTGTATGACATTGTTTTATACTTATAATAATAATAAGTTTTATTTCTATAGCGCCAACATATTCCGCAGCGCTTTACAATTAAGAGGGGACATGTACAGACAATATGAGACAATACAAAATAACAAAATTAAGATACCAGGAGGAGTGAGGACCCTGCTCGTAAGCTTACAGTCTATGAGGAAATAGGGGAGGCACAAAAGGTGAATGGGGGGGGGAGAAAAGCTTGTTATATATGGTCCAACCATCGATTTAATAGGAGATTCAAAACCAGCTGCATGAACCCGTCGGTGAGAATTTATACAGGTACAGGGGATGAGAACTGGAAGTAAATTTTTTGAAGGGCAGAAAGAGACTAGATTCGATCAGGGTAGTGATGTCCATCCAACCTGGTGTTGGTTTTAATTTTCTGAAATAAAATTTAATTTTTAACTTTATCATTTTGACGTAATGCTGGAAAAAACGTTTCTCTATCACAACCTCTATACAGGGTCCCAGTCAGGGCAAGCTAATCCTCTCTCTCCTCAGAGGATCACAGCCTCCCCACACTGACCATGTGCCAAACAAACACACACCATTATAACATATGGAACACACCCATGGAGAGGAGGTATGTGAGGAACCAGACATGCCCTAGTGAGTCTCGTAGTGCTGCTGGTACTGGAGACACCATGTTACAACAGGCAGTAAACAATACACACTCAGTCTGTAATAGATTGTTCAGTGCAAATAGTCTGCCATTGTTTACCGCATTGCGACTCCTATATACAACGTATGATGCACCGCCAAGAACGATGACTATTTCATCCAATGTACGAGGGTTTTGCTCGTTCAGCAAATGATTGGCAGAAAACCATAAAATGGCTTTCTAAAGAATGCTCTTTCGAAATTGTGTAAATGCAACTTTAGCCATGTTTAATTGTAGTTATTTTGTACCTGTTTTTTGCTTTTTAACCCCTGTTATAAAGGTCACCTTAAATAATAATAATAATAATAATAATAATAATAATAATAAAAAATAGGTTAGGGCTAAACTGTGTTGGATATAGTCTGTGTACAATGCTGTGAAATATGTTGAAGCTCTAAAGATAAAGCATAATTACTACTATTGCTGTATTTGGTGTTGACCGGGCCTGGTACATTTGTAGCGTCATCCATCAGCTCCCAATAAATCCTTGAAACCATCATTTTAACAAGGTGGCTCCTTATATTCAAGAGTAAAAGAAAAAAAGTCAGTGTTTTGAAAAAGTTCTTAAGGAAGCGGCGTCAAATCAATTAATCATCGTTTTCAAGACAAAGATACATATCATTCTACTTTATAGCTGGGAGGTCAAATGCAAATTTGCTCCATTCAATCAATGTATGACCCCAATAAATTATTGCCGGCTTGTCCTGGAGAAATCTCATTAACAGTTTAAGTCATTACTCAAACATGGGGCATGCATGTGGAAGAAAGGAAGATCCTACAGTCTATGAAGGGTTCTGACGCAGGATCAGGACTTTTACAATGACCTCTTGGATGTGTTTCTACTCACCGAGAACATTATACATTATTATGTAATTTGTCATCTTATCCCAGCCCCATTTGCCATATGGTCCTAAATCTGAGAGTGGTTGTTATTAAATGAATAGCCACAACCTGAAATGACAAAATGATCAACGTACATATTGCTCTTCCAGTCATTACTTCTCTATTTTATAGGAATAGATACAGTTTACAGCGTCCTATTGATTTTTCTGTCATATATAATTCACAGTGTAGCATCCTATATGTGCTCTGACTTAAATACCCTATTCAGGAATTCTGAGTTAAAGTGTTGGTCTCATGATTGATCTTCTGAAGTGCATGATTGATCCTCCGCTGGCTGGTGGGGGTCTGTTTGCTCCTGAATGGTTGACTGTTTGGATTAGTGGCATTGTTGCGTCACTGGCCTAAACTGTGCGATTTCCTGTGCTCTGTGGCTGTCTGGATCTCATTTAATTCAGAAATTCACTTACAAGCTCTTTGGCAAAAAGCTTGTAAGTGCTGGGGAATCTGGGGGAAGGGGGGTGAACTTCGTGTGGCTGTGTCTGTATCACAAATACCTTTGCTCAACTTTGCAGACTGCCATGGCAGCATAGGGCTCTGTTCAGATTGCAGATTCTGACACTGCCCAATGGTTTCTCTGTTGTCTAGGATCAACACAGGTATCGACCTGCTGTGTGCTGATTCATAGGCAGACTAGCAAATGTTAATCCCTGCTAGTCTGGTTGTTTCTTTAAACACATGTTGTGGGTAGACCTATTTCATTTGCTTCCCTCCTATTTATACTGGTTGAACCCTTCTACCCATGCCAGCTATAGTTTATTCTATGTTGGTCTGAGAGGTGTGGTGTCCTAGACTCTTTGGTGAAATTTGCCCTTAAGTTGTGCTTATTGTTGGAGTGGTTGTGGAGTTTACCCCTGTTGTTTTATACTTCCTTTCTGCTCTTGTTTTTCCTCTGAATCTCCTATTGTATTTACCTTTGTGTGTGCATGCTGTGTGACAGAGTTTTGGTTTTCTGTTTGTCTGTCTTTATTTGTGGGTTTATAGAGGGGGAATCATATCAGGAGGGGTCAGGAGCAGGGCTACTCAGGTCTCTCCAAATTCTCAGGAGTATCCCTGAGATTAGGGATAGGATTGGGTCCCCTAGCTTGAGGGACAGTTTACGAGCTCCGGTTCCCTGGTATCCCAAAGTCATCGTGACATTCTTCTATACTGTGATTCAGCTGGGCCGCCACAGTAACACATTTATAAACGCAGTGCCCAGCTGCATCACAGCACAGCACACACTGATGCACACAGTTTGCTGTGCACGGCTATGTCACTCTGCTTCGTTCTTTCTGCCGAAGAGGATCTTTAATCAACTATGCGGGCTGGATGAGAGACAAACCAGGAGATGTGTTGTTTCCAATTCACATAAGTAAAAACACCCCCAATATGTCTGTATGTGTACATATGATTGTGTACATCTATTTATGTATGTTTTTATTTATATGTTTGTGTATATGTAATATGTATGTGCCTTTATGTAAATATATACTATATGTGTACATGTCTTTGTATATGTTTGTGTATGTGTACACGTCTATATACTATATGATTACATGTCCGTGTTTCCGAAAGTGTATGTACAGTATGTTTGTAAGATGCCTGTATTGATGTAGTAAGCTTGGTTCTGTTCACTTATCTATGTGTATTAACCATATTTACGTTCCCGTATCTCTGTAGTAAACTTGGTTTTGCTCCCTTATCTCTATAGTAAGCTCGGTTTTACTCCCTTGTCTATGCTGTTAGCTCCTTTTTCAGTTTATGTATCTGTGTAGTAATCTTGGTTACATTCTCATGTCTATGTGGTCAGTTTAGTTCCTATATCTATGTAGTCATCTTCCTTCTGGTGCAGTATCTATGTAGGCAGTAAGATTGATTCTGTTCCTGTGTCTATGCAGCAAGCTCTGTTTTGTTCCCATATCTATGTACCAGCCTGTTTTTAAAGCCTGTTAACTATGCTGTCTTAATGCATCTCCCAGAGATAAGCAGGCTAAAGATGAGCCACCGCAACTAGAGGGCCACTGTGTCAAGTTGCTACCAGGGGGAGCGGGAGCTCTGCATCAGAAGACGTGTCAGAAGTGTGTGTTCGTACACTGATTCACAGCACAGCTGGGGAGCAGAGCTGCAGGGCGTAGAAGGAATGGTCAGGCGGGCCGGGTCAAGCACAGAACGGGCAGAAGGAGGACCAGAGGAAAGAGCAAAGCGGAGTAAAGGTCAGGCCGAGGTCAGTACCAGAGAAAGCAACCGAGTGGGGAGATAGGAGAGAGGACAGAGGAATGGGGGGACGACTAGGGGACGGAACACAGACAGGACACGGGAGCACAGGCACAGACGGATCAGGATAACACTTATAGGACCAGCAATCACAGGCAAAGCAGCGCTAAGCTTATAGCCAGCGCTGGTTCACTGGACATGTCAGTTTTTAAAGAATCCAAGCTCCGGAAGTGAGGCTTGGGAGAAGGCTCCGCCCCCTATCCATGTGGACGGGGAGGCAGAACCGTGACACACTACCTATCGATTGCCCCCCGTGGCTGAAATGTGCCAGCCAGCCCCTGGTCCCAGTAGCACGTCTCCATGTCATCAACGTATCATGAACAGACCCTTTTAATAAAAAAAGATTGTCAAAAAGTCACGTTCTGTTTTAACAAAAAGGGAACCTGACAGCTAATGCTTGTCGCTAGAACTATGGGCTGCAAGTATCAGACACTGACTATATCATTTCAGTCAGCTCTCTGATTCTGCAACACTGCAACATTTCAGAGAAGGCATACATTAATAACTCGAAGAGGCCAGTTCCCAATGATTTTTCTCCAACCTGATCTCCTTGAGTGACAGGTCTCTCCCTATGTGTGTACCTATGTGAGTGAATAGCCCAGATATTTAAAGAGAACCTGTCAGCTGACTCCTTGTGCCCAAACCATGCTGACTACTCGAGCGAGCATCACTTGGTGCTTGGCCCAGTCTGAGCTGCTTGCAGTGTTTGATCAGCTCGCACTGAAGGTAACAACAGCATGATCAAATGTACTGTGCACTCCCCCCCAAAAAAAAATAGCAAAACCTAGCCAATGCTCCCCCAGAAGTATTCTGTTTATGGCTGTCTGTTTCTTGGCAGAGACCACAACTGTTCAATTAGTCCAAGCCCTCCTCACCTCCTGCTGACTACAACTCAAAAATATCTCCCGGATTTGTCCATTCCTTAACCAAGAATCAGCAAAAACACTAGTGCATGCCCTCATCATCTCCCACCTCAACCTCAACTACTGCAACCTCCTGATCTGTAGCTTCCCTTCCAACACTCTTGCACCTGTCCAATCTATCCTAAACTCTGCGACCCGATTAATTCTCCTCTCCCCTCACTTTTCCCCAGCATCTCCTCTCTGCTAATCTCTTCTTTGGCTTCCCATTGCCCAAATACTCCAGTTTAAAACCCTAATCATGACATACAAAGCCATCCACAACCTGTCTCCCCCATACATCTGTGACCTAGTCTTTTGGTACTTACCTGCTTGCAACCTCAGATCTTCAAAATATCTCCTTTTCTACTCCCCTCTTATCTACTCTTCCCACAATTGCATACAAGATTTCTCCTGTGCCTCCCCCATACTCTGGAATGCTCTACTCCAGCATATCAGACTCTCACCTACTGGGGAAACCTTTGATATAGAAGGGTTAATAGTTTCTCTATTTCTTTATTAAAGATATTTTATTGTTCCATTAGTAAGTATATCTGGTGGTAGTTCATAGTCATTATGGAGCCTTCGTATCTGCTACATTGACTATAGTTGGATGGGTCACTAAACCCTGGTTCCAGCTAAATATCACACGGCCCGATAAATACTCGTGGTGGATGGAATACGATTCAGAGGACCTCACTGGTGATCCCATAAGCTGACTTGTGACAAAACAGAACAGCTACAACACCTTCAAAAGGAACCTGAAGACCTACCTCTTCCGACAAGCCTACAACCTACAATAACCCTCAGTCCAGCACACGACTGCGCAACGAGCTCTGTCTTCACCAACTGTATCCTCACCCAACCACTGTAGACTGTGAGCCCTCGCGGGCAGGGTCCTCTCTCTTTCTGTACCAGTCTGTTTTTGTACTGTTAATGATTGTTGTACTTGTTTTTATGTATACCCTTTTCACTTGCAAAGCGCCATGGATTAAATGGCGCTATAATAATAAATAATAATAATTAGTGACCTCCATTGGGGTTCAGGTTAAGTCTGGGTCCCAAATATTTAAATTAACAAAATAAATAATATATTAAAATTTGGACACAATCCAAAAGGGAAGAAACCTGCTGTCTACCCCATCTGGGAGTAGTACTATAAATGAAACACCCCTTTGACTGATTTTGAATGATGACACCATTAGAGTCATTTGACCAATCTGAATTGTAAAGGGTGCTTTACACACTGCGACATCGCTAACGATATATAGTCGGGGTCACGGTGTTTGTGACGCACATCCGGCGTTGTTAGCGACATCGCAGCGTGTGACAGCTAGGAGCGACGATCAACGATCGCAAAAAAGGCAAAAATCATTGATCGTTGACACGTCGCTGCAAATCATAATGTTGTTGGTGTTTCATTCCCCAGGTTGTTCGTCGTTCCTGCAGCACCACACATCGCTGTGTGTGACACCGCAGGAACAACGAACATCATCCTACCTGCGTCCATCGGAAAGGAGGAAGGAAAGATGTGGGCGGCATGTTCCGGCCGCTCATCTCCTCCCCTCCTCTTCTATTGGGCGGCTGTTTTGTGACGCCACTGTGACGCCGAACGCACCTCCCCCTTGAAGAAGGGATTGTTCTGCAGCAACAGCAACGTCACTGAACAGGTATGTGCGTGTGATGCTGCCGTAGCGATATTGTTCGCTACGGCAGTGATCACCACATGTCGCATGAACGACGGGGGCGGGTGCTATCGCTCGCGACATCGCTAGCGATCGCTACCGATGTTGCAGCGTGTAAAGCACCCTTAAGAGTAATCAATTTGGTGTTTTACTCCTGGCTCCCAATAAAAAATCTATAATAGGGTCCTCCACCCACCATAATTCTTGTGTTGCCTGATGTGGCCGAGAGGTCTTTAGGCACCAAGTTTATTTTTGGACCACTCTATAATGGAAAATAAAATATTCATGGTAGTGCCACCAGCCCATAGTTCCTTCTGGAGAACAACTTTTATACCAAAAATCACCTCTTTTCTGATGATCCCGGCAGAGTTAATGGTGCAAACGTGAAGTACAGTGACTGCGAAGTTTAACTTGTGAGTGCAAACAAGAGTCCACTGATTTATTCAGACAATGGAATGCATTGCTTATTCAGTGACCTCAAGATGCAGACAGAGCAACCACACTGGAATTCCAGGCCAGCACAACTGCATGTTTCAGTCTGCCAGAGACAAGCTGTAACCTTCAAGAAAAGCTTTGTTGAAAGTGAATATTTGTTGAACAGTTTGCAACAAGAAATACGATGGTCTCTCTTAATGATGGACCATAATTGCCAAGCCTTTAAAATCGAGCACTTTCTAAGTAGTAAACTTGGTGAATCGTGTGTTGTTTAGTAGGTTTCACTGGGGGGGTGTTTAAAAAATACTTCCAAGTTATATCATTGTATACAGAAAGTTTACTGAGAAGTGCACAACATGCCGTAATATATTCAGTAGTAGGTACATAAAGACCGCAGCCAATGTTGGCCATCGATATTATTCTGAAGGTCCATTCTCCAACTGTCCAGAATTTTCAACTTCCAAGTTATATCATTGTATACAGAAAGTTTATTGAGAAGTGCACAGCGTGCCGTAATATATTCAGTAGTAAGTACATGAAGACCACGGCCAGTGTCAGTCATCGGTGTTATCCTGGAGGTCCATTCTCCAGCTGTCCAAATTTGTGTCAGACATTGGTATTATCCTGGAGGTCCATTCTCCAACTGTCCAGAATTAGTGGCAGACATCGGTACTATTCTGGAGGTCCTTTCTCCAACTGTCCAAAATTAGTGTCAGACATTGGTATTATTCTGGAGGTCTATTTTCCAACTATCCAGAATTTGTGTCAGACATTGGTATTATTCTAGAGGTCCTTTCTTCAGCTGTCCAGAATTTGTGTCAGGCATCGGTATTATCCTGGAGGTCCATTCTCCAGCTGTCCAAATTTGTGTCAGACATTGGTATTATTCTAGAGGTCCTTTCTTCAGCTGTCCAGAATTTGTGTCAGGCATCGGTATTATCCTGGAGGTCCATTCTCCAGCTGTCCAAATTTGTGTCAGACATTGGTATTAACCTGGAGGTCCATTCTCCAACTGTCCAGAATTAGTGGCAGACATCGGTACTATTCTGGAGGTCCTTTCTCCAACTGTCCAAAATTAGTGTCAGACATTGGTATTATTCTGGAGGTCTATTTTCCAACTATCCAGAATTTGTGTCAGACATTGGTATTATTCTAGAGGTCCTTTCTTCAGCTGTCCAGAATTTGTGTCAGGCATCGGTATTATCCTGGAGGTCCATTCTCCAGCTGTCCAAATTTGTGTCAGACATTGGTATTATCCTGGAGGTCCATTCTCCAGCTGTCGAGAATTTGTGTCAGACATCGGTATTATTTTGGAGGTCCATTCTCTGACTGTCCAGATTTTCTTGTTATTATTGAGTCCTAAATGCGCCCATGCACCTAAGATAGCTGTTTGCTGAACTCTTGTTTAGTTCAGGTATGTGTGCGTGTGTTTTCCAAATGAGAATGGAGTTTAAGGGGTTGGCTTTTGCCTATAGAGAACACAAGGATACTTGTTGGGAGAGTCAGAGGGCTCTTATTAGATGCCCATTCAATCATACGTAACTCCGCAAGTTTGGCTAACTTTTCTTTAATGTGTATAAGGGACTTAAAGAGGTTATCCACTACTTTTACATTGATGGTCTTTCCTTAGGGTAGGTCATCAATGTCTGATTGGCCGTGGTCCGACACCCCACACCCCCACCAAACAGCTGCTCTCGGTGCCAGCAGTTGCTGCCCCATCTGCTGATAGTGGTTATGACCAGGTACTGCAAATCTGCCTCCTATTTATTTGAATGGGAGGCGGATATGCACTACCCTGCCACGGCCGCTATTAGTTGATGGGCCAGCTCCAGAACTGAGCTTTTCCAGCCACGGCACCAAGAACACCTGATCGACGGGGGTGCTAGGTGTCGGACTCCAGCCGATCAGACATTGATGACCTATCCTTAGGACATTCCATCGATCCAAAAGTGGTGGCAAACTCTTTAAGTCAACTTTTTCCTTAAATGGGGGGTACATTCTGTAAAAATAAGTGATGAATGATAGTTAACTGCTCTAGTGCAGACTGTTCCGTGGTCTGTGCCAGCCATGGAAGAGATGACTGTACCATTCATCCAGCCACAGAACCGCTGCTGCTTGTAATAGGCTGCAGCGATCAAATGACTTAAATCAAGCCTTATTGAGTGTTCTGATGATGGGCAATTCAAGTTCCTTGACTGTTGCATCCTATCACTAGCTACTGCAGTACTTTGGCTGTTTGAGCGGTGCATCATTCATTCCAGTGCCGGTGCAGACCATGTAGTGGACTGCGCTGGATCCAGGAGATTGACAGCAGGTGAGAATTATTTAATTTCTTATTTTCAGAGAATACAACCCCAACTTTACTAGCAACCTCTGCTCGGACAACCCCTTTAATATCTCTTGTGCATTTTGGGTGGCCATGCTCTAGAAGAGAACTGATATATTTACAGGATCTAGGCCAGTTGGCTCGTCTGACCCTGATATTGAGACTCTCCTAAGTATTTACGGCCAGAAGGTGACGGACATGAAATGCACACAGTTTTCTTAAGGTACCGTCACACATAACGAGATCGCTAGCGAGATCGCAACTGAGTCACGGTTTCTGTGATACAGTAGCAATCCCGTTAGCGATCTTGTTATGTGTGACACCTACCAGCGATCAGGCCCCTGCTGTGAGATCTCTAGTCGTTGCAGAATGGTCCAGGCCATTTTCTTCAAAGGCGATGTCCTGCTGGGCAGGATGCATCGCTGTGTTTGACACCTACCAACAACCTCCTAACAGGGTCCCACCGCCGCCGAGATCGTTATACAGGTCGCTCAACGTTACTGCGTCATTGGTAAGGTCTGAATGTGTGACATCTCACCATCGACCTCCCAGCGACTTACCAGCGATCCCTATCAGGTCGTATCGTTTTCGGGATCGCTGGTAAGTCGTTGTGTGTGACTGGGCCTTTAGTATATACAATTTTATCTATGTATACTTTGTTAATGGGCCATGTGTAGATAGTCCAATGCCATCACTTTCCATTGGGCCAACCAACTTTTAATGGTGATCTTTCTTCGGATTGCAGGTCAGATCCCCACCTATCAGCTTTTGTTTGGCATATATAGTGAATATTGTATCTAATTATATCATAGGAAAACTCCATTAAAGTGGAAAGACTCTATTTGGAATTCCAAATCTTAGAACAGAATATTCTGTTGCTTGTGGACTGGGGCCTAGAGTGTCTCCACAATACCGGTGTCACTTTTGTATATAGGGAGAATACAAATAGGCGTGTTCCCAGTGGTAATATAAATACGGCTCTTGTTTTTCTTCACTTAGTTATCCCCTTGAATACAAGCCTCTTGTATTTTGCAGAGTTGGACATTGTTTTGGAGCCCAAAGGATGTTATAAATGGTTTGTTGATGCTGTTATGAGATATGACTGACTCTCATTGTGTAAGTTTCATTCTCGGTAGTGAGTTTACCCAGACTCACAGTTCTTCAGAAGGGGGACTCAACCTCAAACACATCAGGCTCTACCCCCCTCCTCCTGACTCCTTCCGCACACACAAGATTACATTTCAAGTCACTGCAAACACCATTCTCTAAACACCAGATTTGTTTTAAGAATCCTGGAAAATAAATTGACACATTGCGGGAAATCTGTTTATTCTTCATATCACGCCCAGTAGGTTTCTTTGTAATGTTATTACTTGATCAAACATTATTTTGTTTCTTTTTATAAAACTGGTGATTTTTTTTATTAAATCCGTTATACCGGATTAAAAAAAAAAACAAAAAAAAAACATGACTGCTTTTTTTCTAGAAGCACACAACCATCCCTATGGACCCATGGGCTAAAGGCGGAGTTACACGCTACGATTTATCTGACGATATGTCGTCAGGGTCACATATTCCGTGACGCACGTCTGGCATCGTTAGCGACGTCATTGCGTGTGACACCTACGTGCGACTCCGAACGATCGCAAATAGGTTGAAAATCGTTGATCATTGACACGTCGTTCAGTTTCAAAATATTGTTCATCGTTTGGAACGCAGCAGACATATTGGTACGTTTGACACCCTGCCAACAACGAACAACATCCACACGACCACCTTGGTCAAACAATATATCGTTGAACGATTTTGCGTCGCTTGTGAGCTCGTTACGTGTGACCGCTAATAAATGACCTATGTGCGATCTCGGTAAATTGTAACGATCTGGGCGTGTCACATCGCTACTGAGATCATCTAGTACAATGCTGGAAGTGGAAAACCTGGACACCATACTCCGGAGATCTTCATGCCGTAAGTACCTTTAATTTGAAAATACCCCCTGCTTGGGGCTTCATAGCATGGATTTAAGAGGAAAGGCTTGATGCTACCTATTAGAGACCCTGGTGGGTTTTAGGTAGATGGACTGATGATCGCAGAGAGGCCATGCAAGGATGATGAGCCTAAAAGTTCCAAATTGGAGGACATCAGCGGGGGAATACAATATGGTGGCTTGATGAACACCATATGGTGGCTTGAGAGTTACAAATTATATGTTTTCAGCAATTCGATGAAAGAGCTAGGTAAGGAATTATAACTTCATCGCTCTGCACTGAAGCAAGGTGGAGTGTTCAGGTCTACCTGTGGTCTTAAACCAAAAATAGATGTTGAGCTCTGTCTGTTGAGAGGACAGAAGCATAATCTGTCCTCGGGAAGAACCAGTTGGCAAAAGGGTATGTTGGGGACCAATCCAGGAGAGGTAGTGTAGGGGTGGATTTGTAGGACAACAAAGGGAAGTGCGGAAGAAATCAAGAAGATCATCCCACTCCATTGGGATGGTGGACACTTCTTTAGAGGGACTAGGGTAGAGCAATGGGTTGAAGCATATCTTTGCCTCTTTGTCCAGATGGAGGAATGCATAGCATTTTTTTTGCAAAGGAGACTGTCACAAAATCAAGTGGGAGAGGGTACAGCATGAGGTTTGGATCTGATCCTGTCAGCCATCATAGCACAGATTCTAAAAGACTGGCACACTTCCCGGAGGCACCAGATCGATGCAGAGGATGGCAATTGGTAGACCCAAGAAAGTTAAAATAGGGTGAATTGTGTGACTCCCATTTACAGCTTATAAATTGTCAATTTTTCTTATAAGGGACCTTATATACAAAATGGGATAAGTGCACTCTTTTTGGAGGAAATCAACCATGTTTTTCTAGTCATGTACATCTTCTTTAATAGAACATGTGATACAATTACAATGCGTAAAAAGAAACCCAGGTTTGGAAGTCATTCAAGGTCGCAGAAACTGGATGACAACTGCTAAGACCGATGTTATGGCTGCCGTTAGTAGTTTTCTGCACAGGAGACCAAGATATTTTAGAAATTAAAGAACGCCTACTCTTGAAATTGGAATTGGAAACAGTAGACGTACCTTGTACACCTTTTAGGTTCATTAGTTGCTCCTATGCTATTTATTCTTTATTGAGAAGGTAAATTGACCTTTCATTTTAACGGTCCCCTTACAGCAATCTGCTGACCATGGGAGGTCCCAGCAATGAGGACTCCAGCTTGTTCCAGAGGGAATCACAGTACATACGCCAGCTGTCCAAGGTCAATCTATAGTCTTCAAATGATATTATGAACATGACCATTATTTTGGTGGCAGAATTGGGATGGACAACATGCATTATATAGGCCGCATATCATACCACCACTGTTTGAGATTTAATTTCAAGAAATCTGGCAATTAAGGAAAAAATATTGACTATACGTAGATACTTCAATGACTGAGATGGTTTTAGAAAGGTCAGAGTGTGGTATGTGTCCTATTTCTCCATGGTGTTGACAAAGTAATTGACTGTGTCCATGGCTGTATTTACTGCCCAGGCAGCGCATAAGAATAGTAGTGGCATGACCCAAGGTGCTTCTTGGACCACCTACCATACAACCCAAACCTAAAAGCAAAAAAGAACACAAAGAGAAGCAAAAATAAAAAGAATTTCCATATGTAAAGTTCCATCTTGATCTCTAAACGTTGCAGCCCTGGGCCTAGTATTCCTATACTGTAAATACGGCTTTTATTGTGGTCATGAAGGGATAAACACTGCCACAACCAGGAAACAATCCACTTATGATGAAAGCTTTTATTTGCATCAATCAAAGAGTATAATAAAGTTGTAATACAACTTAAATTAGCGCCATACATTAACTGCCCTATTTTACAACACATCAGGTTCTAGCTGACAGTTATTGAGACTGAAGAAGCCACTAAATGTCCGTTTAGCTGTAAACTGAGAATTGCTGTGCAAATGGAGGATGGCAAAAGTGTTAAAATACAGGCAATATGCTTAACATCTAGCTAATTACACCACCTCCAAAAGTTTAAGGTGGCCATAGACCCTGGATAGATGTTGGCAGATGCTGTGAATATTGGTGGGATGTATCAATATTTACGGCCAATTTTTATTTTAATTTTTTTTAACTTTTTTATTTTTTCATTGATTTTTTTTTTTACGATGAATTGTAATTTTGATTGACACAATTCCTTAAAATGTATTAAAAAGCTGAGAAAAAAAATCAGAGTCTGGTACAATGGTGAAAAAAATAATTCTACCATTGTTTTTTGTTATTTAGTTTTTATGGCTCTTGATCTGTGATAAAAATTTCCCAGCAACACGATTTTCCAAGTCAAAACGAGTACAGATATACTAAACTTCTATACATTTTGTAAATAGTTTAGATCCCCAAAAATTTTCAGAACCTTAAAAAAAAAAAAAAACCTCAAAACCTTTGTTGTCATTTACTAATTTTTTTTCTTTCCTCTAGGCCAAAAGAAACCGTTTAAATGCAGCTGTCTGGGATTAACAGCATCATCGATTCTAAACGGTTGAAGAACAGCATTCAAAACTAGCTCCGGTCATTGCTGTTAGAGCCAGGTTTTTGAGCCCACTCCATAAGAACGTTCTATTACGATGGGAATTGTTTAAAGGGGTATTTCACTTTTTTGTTTGTTAGAAGGGTCCCCAAATAATAAGCATGTCACAGAGGGTCAGGTTGCTGGAACCCCCTTCGATCAGCTGCAATACGTCAAGGAATCGGGCAGGAAGTGTTCAATCTCCCTGAAGAGTCACCATAGAAATTATAATGTATTGGCTCGTCCTTAGCAGGAGATGCATGTTAGTAGTAGCTACATGTTCTGTAGGAGCTACATGTTCTGGTTAATCCTGAATATGGTAAGTTTCCCCCACCATTATTTCAAGGTTCCTAAATAGGGTATTTGAAAATAGATTTTATAAATCCGTGGCCTACAATAGATATTAGCTTTTGCATAGATCCCTATAAAGTTGTCTATTTTATTTAAAATATATCTACTGTATGTGGGGAGAAGCAACATGATTTGCATGAAAACAGGAGAATTCGAAATGAGACAGATAAATATACAGTAAGGCTATGTGCACACACTGCGTCTTTTTGACGCTGCGTTTTTGTGCGTTTTTGGCCGCTTAAAACGCACCTGCGTCGAAAAAACGCGGCAAAAAACGCACGCGTTTTGCCGCGATTTGGTGCGTTTTTTTGCTGCGTTTTGCTGCGTTTTTGCTCACTGCGTCTTTATGCGTTTTTTATCAGTGAACAAAAAAAAAAGGTCTGATGTCATTTCCTTCTTCAATGTGTTCTTCATTCTCCACTAGTGTATGCAGAAGAGCAGACAGCTGCAGAACTACAAGGCTCAGCATATTCCATCCAATAGTGTATGCAGGAGAGCAGACAGCAGCTGCAGAACTACAAGGCTCAGCATGCTCCATCCAGGACTATATGCTTGAGGGAGAGTCAGGGGGAGCAGACCTACAAGGCTCAGCATCCTCCTTCCAGGACTGTATGCAGGATTTCTTTGCCCCCCCAAACAAAAAAAATGACGTGGGCTTCGCCATATTTTTGTATACTAGCCGGGTACAGCAGGCAGGTACGGGCT
Source organism: Anomaloglossus baeobatrachus (assembly GCF_048569485.1). Lineage (NCBI taxonomy): Eukaryota > Metazoa > Chordata > Amphibia > Anura > Aromobatidae > Anomaloglossus > Anomaloglossus baeobatrachus. Next base: position 46,714,003 of record NC_134364.1, on the reverse strand, counting down.
GCCCCCAACCCCCAGCTGCCTATTTGTACCCGGCTGGGAACCAAAAATATAGGGAAGCCCTTTTTTTTTTAAAATTATTTCATGAATTTCATGAAATAATTAAAAAAAAAAAATGACGTGAGCTTCGCCCAATTTTTGAGTCCAGCCGGGTACAACTAGGCAGCTGGGGATTGGAATCCACAGTGCAGGGTGCCCATGCTTTCTGGGCACCCCTGCTGTGAATTGCAGTCCCGCAGCCACCCCAGAAAATGGCGCTTTCATAGAAGCGCCATCTTCTGGCGCTGTATCCAACTCTTCCAGCTGCCCTGAAGCCGGGTGGCTAGCTAGGTAATAATGGAGTTAGGGCTAGCTGTATATTATCAGCTAGCCCTAAGCCCGAAATTCATGGTGTCACGCCAATATTAGACATAGCCACCATGAATTTCTAGTAAAGATAAAAAAAAAACACAACACAGAAAAATATTTTTATTAGAAATAAAACACAACACAATTAGTGACTCCATCTTTATTGAAATAAAGAACCCCCTCCGCAGTAACCCTGGGTCAAGGGTCCTGCGCCGTCCAATCCGGATCCAATATCATCTGATCGGTTTGCAGGAAGGCAAAGCGATCAGATGATGTGTCAGGATCAAATGCCTGAAGCACATCACACATCAGCTGATTGTATAAAAGCCGATTATACAATCAGCAGATGCATCGGTGCAAAAAAAAATAAATAATAATACTCACTTATGTGCTGATTACCGCCAGCTCCTGCAGCGATGGGGCGGGAGTCTGATCCCGTCCGATCGCTGCAGCAGCTGCCGGTAATCGGGGATGAAGTCTCCTGACGCATCCGCTGATACCGGCCGGGCGCCCGCGTCACCGCGATACTTACGATCACCTGATGCGTCAGGTGACTGCATCAGGTGATCCATCGGAGGTTTCCTGGCCGTCTGCACACAGCCGGAGCGGCGATACCGTGAGAGGAGATGGGAGCGGGCATCCGCTTCCACCTCCTGCCTGTACATGGCGCCGCACGGCAGCATACATGCACAGGACTGGAGGTGGACGCAGCGGTGACGGTACCGGGAGGATTCACGCTTCTGTATATACTGACAGAAGGAATCCTCTTCCTGTACACGTCACTTTACTACCCACCTCCTGCGTTTATAGCTGCGTTTTTGGTCTTCAAAACGCACCAAAACGCAGCTATTTGCATTTCTCATTGCGTCTTTCAACATCCCATTGAACTCAATGGATGAAAAGCGCAGTGAAAAACGCGGGAATAATTGACATGCTGCGTTTTTGTGGTCACCACAAAAACGCAGCTGAAAAAAAACGCTGTGTGGGGACAGCAAAAATGAAAACTCATAGACTTTGCTGGGGAAGCAAAGTCATGCAGTTTTGAGGCCAAAAACGCACCCGAAAAACGCGCAAAGACGCCGAGAAAAACGCACTGTGTGCACATAGCCTAAAATGGACCATATGGCCAAAAGGAGACCATTTTTTGGGTTCTGTCACGCTCCCCGGGTCCCCTGCTCTGCTCCCCGGCTCACCTGCCACGCTCCCCGGCTTCCCTGCGTCGCTCCCCGGTTCCTCTGTCCGGCGTCCGCCGCTCCCCGGTCTCCAGCCTCCATTGCCTGCGGTTCCCAGGCGTCCTGGCCCCCGCTCCCGGCGCCCGTCGGCTACTCAGCCCCAGCCCGGCTCTCCTGCTTCCTCCTCACCGCTCCCTGCCCTGGCTTCTGGCACCCGGGCCTCGCGCATGCGCATTAGGGCGCGCGCGCGGTCATTGACCCTTTCTTAAAGGGCCAGCGTCCACTGACAGGAAATTGAGCACACAGGTACAGGGTATAAAGGGGTTAGTGTCCAAGTGGGCGGGGCCTGTTCTTCGTGTTTCCCAAGCTAGGAGTCAGGTCTCCTTGTGTTCCTGTGAGATACTCACCTCTCTCTCTTCTAGAGCCGGTCCTGCCTCGCCATCCGGTCCTGCCGAATCCCGAACCCCGAACGCTGACTATCTGCCATCCTGACAGTCCGTTCCATCTCTGATCCCTGTGGTGACCCGTCCTCTCGCTCCATCGGTTCCGGACTCCGCCTGACAACATCTCGGCTTCCGAACCTGAGCTCCGTCACCCGGACTACCATCAGTGACTCCGTGGTCCCAGGGACTTCTCCATTCTACTCTTGTGCACGGACTGTCCTGCTACCCGTAGTGCTCCAGCTACCGGACCCCTTACCTTCATCAAGGAGTTCGGCCCAGTGGATCCACCTCCTGGGTCTGCCCGTCCACCTGGCCCTAACAGGTTCCATGAAAAGGTACTGTCGCGGGCGGGGAGGAGGGTGTCAGCACTGCGCTCACCCCTCTGCTCGGGTCCGGCTGCTGCTGCTCAGTGGTGGCTCGAGCGGTGGGCCGGATCCCGGGGGTTCTCGAGCGGCACTCCTCGCCCGTGAGTGAAAGGGGATTGGGTTTTGGGATATAGTCTATTGTCCGTGACGCCACCCACGGTTGTGGTGATTTGTTAGCACCACCGCTGCTCGGTGTGGGGATCCCGGGAGTGATGGTGTGAAGCAGCAAGTTGTTGTGTTGCCCCTCCGTGGGTAGGGGTTGGTGATCCCGGGGCCCAGTGATGAGGTGGGAGATGCAGGGCTTGGTCGGCGCAGGGACGCGGAGGCAGCGCTGTGCCTTGCGGCACTGTGGTACTCACTCAGCCTGAGACGATGACACAGTTCTCGGTAAAACACACGGCTGGAAAGACGGTTCCCACGGACGGCTGCACTTGCTTTCCCCAGTAGGTGACGGTGATGTCCCTTTTCCTGCACCTAATGTTGTTGATGGTCTCGATGGGTTCCCACCGGTAACCCACTCCCCGGCTTCAAGCTGGACCGGAGGAGCTCTACTCTTTGCCCGCAGGCGCTGGCCCTTAGAAACTGGTGCCCTGGCGGTGGCGGTGTCTCTACTTTAGTCTCTACTTTAATGGTTGGACTGTTGCCTTCCATCGGGACTTGGTTGTTGGGAGACAGACGTCCCCTTCACTGACGGATTTGGCAAATTATGGCGACTCCTAGCCTTGCCGGGGTCCGAGAGGCCCCTGCCCTGGTGCTGACTGTTCTTTGTACACTGCTCCAGACCGCCGGGTCACCACCCGTCCGTGGTCCTTCCAGGAACTTCCGAGCAGTCACCCCTGCGGACAATCACCGCCGTCTGCTGACCTTGCTGTCTCAGTCCGGGGCACACACCCGGACCAGCTTCAGGCTTTCTTACTGTCACTTTCACTCCTTTACTCCAGTTTTCTCCTTTGCTCCTCTACCACTTCACTTCCTTCTACTTTCACTTCCTTAACTCAACTCATGTTTACTCCTTCACTTCCCTAACTGATCTGCCTGGTTCTTCCCGCCTCCAAAGCTGTGAACTCCTCGGTGGGTGGAGCCAACCGCCTGGCCCACCCCCTGGTGTGAACATCAGCCCCTGGAGGAAGGCAACAAGGATTTTTGGGTTAGCTGATGTGCCTAACTGGGGTGTAGGGTGTGGTGGTGTGATGACCTGTGACCCCTGGCTTGCCCAGGGCGTCACAGTACCAAACTTGGAAATATCTACTTCCTTGACTTCTTCAAGACTGGTTACTTTCTAATCACTACATTAGTAGCTGTCCTTCAACTAGATGGCCTTGGGGCACATAGGTAGGAACAAGTATTTCCTCTGAGATTGTAAGATTGAGTGCAGGGTCCTTCTCACTCCGCTTAGGATCTGTTGACTTATGTGTTACTCTGTAATTTCTGTTATTGTTTGTACAAGTATCCTCTGAAATGTAAAGTGCTGCGGAATATGATGGCACTATACAAATAAAATTATTATTAATAATAATAATAATAAGTATAAAGCTTGTGATGCACATTAGGATAAACCCACTGATTTTAGTAAGACTGGCCTACTATCTAAAGTGTATGCCGGATTCCTCACTCTCCCTTGACTCAATTGCAAAAGTCAAACTCAAATACATAGAGGGAAAAAGCTAAAAACTTGAATAAAGTAGTGGGCCTCACATAGTTCTCCATACAGAATAATGTGCCCCACATAGCCCTCCATACGGAATAATGGGCTCCACATAGTCGTCCACACAGAGAAATGGGTCCCACATAGCCCTCCATACAGAGTAATGGGTCTCACATAGTTCTCCATACAGAATAATGTGCCCCACATAGTCCTCCATACAGAATAATGGGCTCCACATAGCCCTCCATACAGAATAATGGGCCCTGCGTAGTCCTCCATACAGAATAATGGGCCCCACATAGCCCTCCATACAGAATAATGGGCTCCACATAGTCCTCTATACAGAATAATGGGCCCCACATAGTCCTCCAAACAGAATAATGTGCCCCACATAGTCCTCCATACAGCATAATGAGCCCCACATAGTCCTCCATACAGAATAATGAGCCCCACATAGCCCTCCATACAGAATAATGGGCTCTATATAGCCCTCCATACAGAATAATGGGCTCCACATAGTCGTCCAGACAGAGAAATTGGTCCCACATAGTCCTCTATACAGAATAATGGGCCCCACATAGCCCTCCATACAAAATAATGGGCCTCACATAGCCCTCCATACAGAATAATGGGCCTCACATAGCCCTCCATACAGAATAATGGGCCTCACATAGCCCTCCATACAGAATAATGGGCCCCACATAGCCAGCTCTCCATACAGAATAATGGGCCTCACATAGCCCTCCATACAGAATAATGGGCCCCACATAGCCAGCCCTCTATACAAAATAATGGGCCCCACATAGCCCTCCATACAGAATAATGGGCTCCATATAGCCCTCTATACAGAATAATGGACCCCACATAGCCCTCCTTACAGAATAATGGGCCTCACATAGCCCTCCATACAGAATAATGGGCCCCACATAGCCCTCCATACAGAATAATGGGCCCCACATAGCCAGCCCTCCATACAAAATAATGGGCCTCACATAGCCCTCCGTACAGAATAATGGTCCCTTCATAGCCCTCTATATAAAATTAGCCTGTGGGCCAGATTTGACCCGAGGGCCAGATTTAGACATCTGTGCTCTATTGTTAGAGGAGTCTAGAAGCCAAGGATGTAACATGGGTTGCAATCGCACCTGAGCCCAGGGCAGATGCAAAATGCCCCTTTGTCCCATATGAAGAGACCAATACTATTAAAGACTCATAATAATAAAGGTACAGTAGGTGATTTTGCTAATAGCTGGTTCCTAAGGGGAACATATGTAAGCTCGGCCGAGCCTACCACCATCTGCGGGGTTGAACGAGGTAGCTATTGGATGACTGGTGTGTAATATCTATGTGCCGGTAATATTTTCTATAGCCCATCTATTTTGCCGCTATATCTGATAATTTCCAATTAAATAAATATGGAAATAAATGCAAAGGAGGGGAAAGATATAATATGGAGTTTTAAGAATAATTATTTCAATCCCATATGAAAATATGGCTTGGAATTGGCTCAGTAGGACGGGTTCAGACGACCACATTTCATAGATGGTATATGGACCACTATATTGACTGACTACGGGTCTCCTAACCGAAACGTAAGGCCTCCATACACATTAGACTAATGTTGGTCAAACCTACCGATATTGGCCAATAGTCTAAAGTGTATGGAGGAATTGGCCAACTGATGGTTGGGAGAGGTGTTGTTCGGGCATGTCCAATTTTGGACTGTCAGTTGCATTGTTCTTCTGGAGATAAGTCACCAGGCAACATGACAGCATTTTTCTTAGAGTGAAAACAGGAATGCTTGGCCATTAAGCGCACCTGTGTATGGGAGAGTTGGCTGAGATGGCTGTTGATCAAACCATCAGCCAAAGCATCGTTTGGCCAATTCCATCTAATATGTATAGAGGCTTTAGAGCCTGTATACACTTATGAGGCTACAAGTTTGGGTCAGGAGATACAAGGTCAGCACGGTCACTGTAGTCTCTATAAATGTCATATGGAGTTCGGCACAAAACTCGACGACTGTCATGGCGGCATCAGGCTCTGTTTACATTGCAGAGTCTGACACTCCGCCCGATGGTTTCTCTTGTCCTTCTGATCAACTCAGGCAGAACCGGTTGTCGACTTGCTGTCTGCTCATTCATAGACCGGCTAGCAAGAGTTAACCTCTGCTAGCCTGCTCGTTACGCTTCTTTGATCCCATGTTGTAAGAAAGCAAATTCTGCTTTTCTCCGTTTTAGCCTGGCGGAAATCTACCTACGCCAACTATAGCTTATGTTGTGTTGATCTGAGAGTTGTGGTGTCCCAGATTTGCTGGAGAAAAAGTTGCTTTATGCTTGGCGTTGTTGTGGAGTTACCCTTCGTTTTATTGTTTCCACACTGCTCTTGTATTCCTTCTGATGTCTTGTTGTCTTATACCTCTGAGTGTGTGTGCTTTGTAACAGAACTTTGGTTCCCCTGTTTGTCTATTTCTGTGGGTTAAATGATACTCTTGTCCAAGCCCCCTCTGGGGGAGGGGGTATAAGGTCAGGGCTGGCCAGGAAGGAGACACAGACATCCCCACCATTAGGAGTATCACTGAGAATAGGGATAGCACAGGGCCTCCTAGTGTGAGGGTCACTTTTGGGTTCCCGATTTCCTGCTATCCCCATGGTCCCTCGTGACAATAAGTCTGTGAAATATGTTCATCTGAACATGGCCTTTAATTGAAAATTGTTTTTTTTAATAATGACACAGAAACGTATTCTAATGATAAAATCATTCTGGTAATTATGAAATGTCTTCTCATTTATGTAGTGGAACGGCGTCCACGGAACATCTTGATGGTGGCCACATCTTAGATAACCATGACACAACAAAATTCTTTAACTCAATGTCAGAGGCTCGGAGAAGATTGTAGCTTTCTCTACAGTTGACTTTCATCTGTCTTCCTGCCATACTGGTTGCTTTGTTTAGACTGTAATGGAAGTACGAGGAAGGTATTAGAGTGTATCCATCGTTGTTAGACAGTGAAGTCATAAGTCAGCATGCTTGAGTGAAGCACTTCTGAGCGATGGGTCAGTGACTAATGTATCCCTGTTAGAAGCCGTCATTTGATCTGAGGGGAGAGAAAAAAGTATGAAAGATGTAAAACCCCTCAGTTTTCTAAAGATATCATTGTGCAAACTGATATACAGATTATTGTACTGAAGCTATGGAAGAGCAGGCGAAACTGGTTCATGTCAAGAAGTCCTCGTCATGTGTCAGTTGTGGCGCCCCTGAGGCTTCCGTCGCCACAGGTCATTGCACCCCATCTGCGGTGTGATGCCCCATTCTGGGAGAGGAAGAGAGTGAACTCCGGTCCCATGGTAAATTCACACTACACCCATTGCTAGGGACACACAGGACCAGGGAAAGTGGCAGGCAACCCTCCCATGCTGCATGCTGAGAGGGGCTGTAAGACCTATCCCTGCTCCCATAGGGTGGTAGCTTAGCAACTGGGGAGGTGGGAGGAGCCACCAGAGAGCAGACAGAGACAGGAAGGTGAAGTTTAGTCAGTTCGCTCAGGGAGTGGGAGAGTGAGGAGTGAGCATGTAGGACGAGAAGAGAAGAAGGAGTCGCAGGGCCACGGGTAGTCCTGTAAGGTGCCACGAGCAGTCCTTGTTGGGTACCGCTGCCGAGGGCCCAGAGGCGCTATGGGTAGCTGCAGGCTGCGGTGGCCCGTTCCACAGTGACATCGGTGGAGCGACTAGCTGCGACAGGGGACGGTCCCTAGACACTGAAGGAGTGAAAAGACAGTCTCCAGACAGTAAAAACCGAGGCCCAGGGAATTGCAAGCTCCCAGGGCCAGAACCCAGAGCAGATCTTCAGAAAAGGGGAAATCAGCCGACAGGTGACCCCCCAGCCTGGAGGCTGTAATGGAGGCCAAGCCAAGTCCATCTACCTAAGGCAAGGCTAGTGAAGTCAGCAGAAAAAGGGACACTAAAGAGAGGGAACCGGATTTCACGCTCGGAATCACCCAGAAGGCGGAGGTCCCTGACAGTGGTCCCAGCAGTCTGAGGGTCCTTGCAAGTGTGACAGAAACAGTGAGTAAAAGAACTGGAACTGCACCTTGGACTCGTCTCTGTTATTCCACCTACATAGACACTTACAAGCACCAACTGTGCCCCGGGCATTGCTCCACCTGTGGGGAGCAGTACCAACACTGCTGCCATAACATCATCCCGGAGGCCTCACACAGCAGCGGCGGCTTAATAGCCGCATACCACAGGTGGCGTCACGAACACCCTTTAACAACCAAGCCACACATTCAACTGACACCCACCAGGGCCACGGAGCCGGGCCCAGCCACCACTGACTACCACCGGACTAGTCCGGCCCGGCACCGGGTGTCCCATAGCCCTGGGGTGGGCGAGTCAACTTTGGCGTCACGAACAGGATTTCGTGCCCGGTTTAACCGGGTACTGTGCGCCTGAAGAACCGTGTGACAGACTGTGTACTTTACTGAGAAACCGCCGCCATTAGCGCTGCTGAGAGCGGGAAGAAGGGGGGCGTGCAAGAAGAAAGGGCGCGAAGAGAAGCCCCGCCCCCTTGTCCAAGAAAAGCGCGCGAAGCGGTGCCCGCCATAGAAGGCGGAGGAAGAAAAGATGGCGCGTGAAGAAGCTAAAAGGATGGACGCCGAGCAACGAGCGGCCAGAGGAGGAGTGGCCGAGCCGGGACACGCACCTCAGAACCGGGTTGTGTCCTGCGTCCTGGAGAGCGGAGAAGATCCAGCCGCCGCTGCAGAGCCGGGTAAAGAGAGTGACACCCCCAGCCGGCGGAGCCCGGATTGCCAGGTGGGGTTCCTGCCCGGTCCTCCTGCAGGCGCGCGTGCCACGACCGCAGCTCCGATACCAGCACCCTGCAGCAAGACAGCGACCACCAGAACACCGGAGATGCAACTGAGGGGTGAGTCATTTAATGCCCCTGCCGGCGCGAGAGCCCCAACCCCCGCTGCCATGCCCGCGGTCCCTGGAGAGACGCCCGACACGGCGACGCCGATCCGGGCCGCAGATACGCCAGGTGCGGCCCGCCAAGATCTCACCGCAGCAGCGACTCCAACCCAGGCCGCCGCCATGCCAGGCGCGGCCCGCCAAGACAAGGAGGCAGCCCCAGAAGAGCCAGAGTGGCGCCGTATGGCTGGTAACCCCCTGCAAGCCAGCAGCCTCGCGCCAGCCAGTAACCCTATGCAAGCCAGCAGCACTACCTCAGAGCAGGCCCAGGCCGCAGCATCTTGCAGCAGGCCTGCTACAGCCACGCAGGAGACGCAGACTGTGCTGACCGCTGTCTACCTGCTGCCAGGTGGGGAGCCGGAGAAGAATCCCTACAAGTAAAGATGAAGAGATGCTGAACTGTAGATAGCCCCTGTCTGCCCCTTATTCTTTTTGAAGACGTCACCCCCCATGTTATGTGCTACCGGGCCACTGAACTGGAATGTGGGCCCCGGTGGAAGTGTATGTGGCATGTCATACCAGGCCACTGGACTTAGTGGCTGGTATGTTGTGTATGTGTCTTATGTAACCAGGCCATTGGACTTAATGGCTGGTCGATTGTCCCATTATTGTTTGATTGAAAGAAACGAACTGCCGGGCTACTGGACTTGTAGTAGCCAAAGATGTAATTAGTTGCACCTGTTGTGCCCCCTACCGGAATTATGGGGGATTTGCCTGAACCGTGCAATGGACTGGAAGTGCACACATAGTTTCTTTATAAGAAGTTTGCAACGTTCATGATATGTGCCTCCCATAAAGGGAAGAAGTGTTTTACAGTTTATGTTATTGCATACCAAAAATGTTTTGCAGTTCTCCATATGTTTTTGTTGTTTTTCAGCCCGAGGACGTGCTGGGATTTGCTGTGGGGGAGTGTGGCGCCCCTGAGGCTTCCGTCGCCACAGGTCATTGCACCCCATCTGCGGTGTGATGCCCCATTCTGGGAGAGGAAGAGAGTGAACTCCGGTCCCATGGTAAATTCACACTACACCCATTGCTAGGGACACACAGGACCAGGGAAAGTGGCAGGCAACCCTCCCATGCTGCATGCTGAGAGGGGCTGTAAGACCTATCCCTGCTCCCATAGGGTGGTAGCTTAGCAACTGGGGAGGTGGGAGGAGCCACCAGAGAGCAGACAGAGACAGGAAGGTGAAGTTTAGTCAGTTCGCTCAGGGAGTGGGAGAGTGAGGAGTGAGCATGTAGGACGAGAAGAGAAGAAGGAGTCGCAGGGCCACGGGTAGTCCTGTAAGGTGCCACGAGCAGTCCTTGTTGGGTACCGCTGCCGAGGGCCCAGAGGCGCTACGGGTAGCTGCAGGCTGCGGTGGCCCGTTCCACAGTGACATCGGTGGAGCGACTAGCTGCGACAGGGGACGGTCCCTAGACACTGAAGGAGTGAAAAGACAGTCTCCAGACAGTAAAAACCGAGGCCCAGGGAATTGCAAGCTCCCAGGGCCAGAACCCAGAGCAGATCTTCAGAAAAGGGGAAATCAGCCGACAGGTGACCCCCCAGCCTGGAGGCTGTAATGGAGGCCAAGCCAAGTCCATCTACCTAAGGCAAGGCTAGTGAAGTCAGCAGAAAAAGGGACACTAAAGAGAGGGAACCGGATTTCACGCTCGGAATCACCCAGAAGGCGGAGGTCCCTGACAGTGGTCCCAGCAGTCTGAGGGTCCTTGCAAGTGTGACAGAAACAGTGAGTAAAAGAACTGGAACTGCACCTTGGACTCGTCTCTGTTATTCCACCTACATAGACACTTACAAGCACCAACTGTGCCCCGGGCATTGCTCCACCTGTGGGGAGCAGTACCAACACTGCTGCCATAACATCATCCCGGAGGCCTCACACAGCAGCGGCGGCTTAATAGCCGCATACCACAGGTGGCGTCACGAACACCCTTTAACAACCAAGCCACACATTCAACTGACACCCACCAGGGCCACGGAGCCGGGCCCAGCCACCACTGACTACCACCGGACTAGTCCGGCCCGGCACCGGGTGTCCCATAGCCCTGGGGTGGGCGAGTCATCAGTTCTGTGTCGGAGCATGACTTTCCATCTTTTTCATGAGTTTATGACTTTTATACATGAAAAGATACAGCGCCGTCAGCAGATTCATAGCAAAGCAGTGAAGTCACTCATCGCCCTGTATGATCTTCATCAAAACCAATCACTTTGAAAATGTAACGTACATAACACTGAAATACTTCCTAATGGTTTCCATATAGTCCTCTTATCAACTACGTCTTATTAATTCAAGTCCTTGTTATTTCTCTTAGAAAAATACTTCCAGTCATCACTTAAAAAGACTTCCAAATGTATTTTTCTTAATGTGTTCTTTCATGTGCTTTATGATGAAATCTACAAAAATAAATACCTCTTTCATCGGGGATTAAGATCGAGATACGTACACAAATGACACTAGAGTATCTGGTCTATTAAAGAGAACCTGAGAGCGGATATATGCTGCACAATCCACGGGCGCCATGTATCAGGCACTGACTGATTGAACTCAGCTAGGTATGTTTGGTGTAGATAAAAGCATACTTTAAAAGCCGATCTGTAGACTAGTTGGCCGGTGGTCCCTGGTGGCTTCTCCCTGCCCATTCCCCTGGATTGACTTGTCTCTGCCTACGTGGTGTAAGATGGTGACCGGCCTGGTTGTGAATGGTCGGTATGTACCACGGAAGTGGTGGGATTCTGGAAGTCCGTTGGGTACCCGTAGTGCCACAGGATCTTATTATAGTGTTCATAGGGCCCAGGATCATGGATGGCCAGAGAGATGGGCGGGTCTGGCCATCCACATACCCTGCTCATGGGTGTGTTTGAGGTGTCACTCCTGACTGCTAAAATGGAGTCTAATGTTTGGCACATGTCAGAGTGTGTGGAGTCTGAGGAGTCAGTGTAAGGAAGCTGCCAAGCTTCCATGAAGAAGCCTCCTGGAGAGGACTGTGAATACTGACCGGAGTCAGTGTGCAGAGGTGAAAAAGCCTCCTGCGAGAAGTCTCTATGCTGGACCTTACTGGACTGACCCCGAAGTGGCATTTTTGGAAGTGTATCTGTTTCCTGCATTTAACACTAGAAGTCCCAGAGAGGGCTCATTTAACATTTCTACCTTTGGAACCCAGAGATGGGTCGAATGACCTGAAGGATTTTTAGCTAACATCCTATAATCATAATTGAGGTGGATCAACACAATTGCCCCCTGCAGATTCATCAGGCAATGGCCACATTTACAAATAAAAGGATGCTAATTGGAGCCATCAGAGTTGTCAGGTTGGACTAAAGGTCATTTGACCCTCTTTTGGGACTTCAGGGGGGACCTCAAAATTTCTGGGACTTCTAGTCTTAAATGCCATTTTCTTTCTGTACCAGTGGCATGCTTTATGGAGTGTGAATAAAGCAGCCTGGACGTTTTATACAAAGTGCCTCCTGTGCCTACCTCAATGCACCTGAGACACAAGCAGAGTGAGTACACCCATCACAGTGCTTTTATAGGCCGAGAAATCTCCATCTGGGGAACGGGCGAAGATAAATCGCCCGGACCCGCCTGTCTGACTAGTCTAATATGTTTTTCTCTGAAACGCCGCAGCACTTCAGGGTTACTCATACCTGGCTGGTATCATACGGCCAGTGCCTGATACATGTTGCCCATAAATTGAGCAGCTGTGATTTTTACTTTAAAATATATTAAAATGGTTAGATGATCTAAACAGGATCAATCCCACCTAAATATAATGCATGCAATGTGTATAGAGTCTTTGATAGCACTCAATGATCGCTAATTAGGAAAAATGGATGGGAAAATTGAAAGTCCCCTTATTGGCAGAGAATGGGTGAATGACTCTCTGAGCAATGTATTAAGCTGGCCACACATATAGAGAGCTGTTTTCCGAACGACCATTCAACTGACAGCTCTCTCCTGACTTCCCATTCACATCTGTGCTCAGCTTTGCTGAATACTCCTGTGTTCTCTATGAGAGAGCTGTTGCCAATGGCTTATCTCCTCTATGAAAAGAAGGCTTGGACATTGAAACTCAACAGGCTGGATCTTTCTCTTCCCCAACATTATCTGTCGAGGGGAGAATGAACAGGTCCCCTGCCCATACACATTAGATGGTCAGTTCATCACGCCGAAATCGGCAAGTCTGGTTGACTTTTATCTAAGATGTATTATTATTATTTATTATTATAGCGCCATCAATTCCATGGCGCTTTACATGTGAAAGAGATATACATAATAGGGACAAGTACAATAATCATAAACAATACAAGGCACAGACTGGTACAGAGGGATAGAGGTCTCTGCCCGCGAGGGCTCACAGTCTACAAGGGATAGGTGAGGATACAGTAGGTTAGGGTAGAGCTGATTGTGTGGCGCTGTATCAGATTGCAGGTTACGGCAGGTTGTAGGCTTGTCGGAAAAGATGGGTCTTCAGGTTCTTTTTGAAACTTGTCAAGGTAGGCGAAAGTCTGATGTGTTGTGGCAGAGCATTCCAGAGTATGGGGTAGCCACGGGAGAAATCTTGGATGAGATGGTGGGAAGAGGAGAGGAGAGGGGAGTAGAGAAGAAGATCTTGTGAGGATCGAAGGTTACGTGCAGGTAAGTACCGGGAGACTAAGTCACAGATGTAGGGAGGAGACAGGTTGTGGATGGCTTTGTAGGTCATGGTTAGGGTTTTGAAGTGGAGTCGTTGGGCAATGGGAAGCCAGTGAAGGGTATGGGGGCCTTTACAGATTCTTCCATCCTGAAGCTTGTATGGAGCCATAATATGGCAAAGTGCATGAAGAATGGTTCCTCCGTAATACAGCATTCGATTGCACATGCATACAAAGGCTAATAAGACTTGAGTGGATTCCATTGAGGCTGTGTTATGGATCTGAGCTTGTATTGCACACTATTAGATCTTTGTGACTAAGGACAAAGATTGTGTTCACTTGAAGGATTTTGTGAGGAATCCCAGTATCCACAGCAACTAAGAACATATACTCAAGCTGTTTCTTTGAGCTCTGCAATCCGTGTCTCTCCAGCTGGGGACAGATTTTAGTGTCTACAAGATCCCAGACCCAGCAATTCAAGAGAACCAAATCTTTGCAGTGTTCTATGATGGTCTAAGTTCACTTCCCTCTAAAATGTGGCCATATTACTGACACCTGAATGTGGCCTTATAGAAGTTTTCCCAAGCAATGTGTTTTAGGTGGGCTTTGCACGTTGCGACATCGCAAGCCGATGCTGCGATGTCGCACGCGATAGTCCCCGCCCCCGTCACAGCTGCGATATCCTTGTGATAGCTGCCGTAGAGAACATTATCGCTACGGCAGCTTCACATGCACTCACCTGTCCTGGGACGTCGCTCTGGCCGGCGACCCGCCTCCTTATTAAGGGGGCGACTTGTACGGCGTCACTGCGACGTCACACGGCAGGCGGCCAATAGGAGCGGAGGGGCGGAGATGAGCGGGATGTAAACATCTTGCCCACCTTCTCCCTTCCGCATATCCTACGGAAGCCGCGGTGACGCCGGTAGGAGATGTTCCTCGCTCCTGCGACTTCACACAGCGATGTGTACTGCCGCAGGAGCGAGGAACAACATCGGACCGTCGCGTCAGCGTAATTATGGATTACGCCGACGCTGCACCGATGATACGATTACGACGCTTTTGCGCTTGTTAATCGTATCATCGAACCTTTACACACTACGATGTCGCATGCGATGCCGGAAGTACGTCATTTTCAATTTGACCCCACCGACATCGCACCTGCGATGTCGTAGTGTGCAAAGCCCGCCTTAGGGTGAAATAGTGTACCACACAATGTGCTGCGGAATATGTTGGAGCTATAGAAATAAAGATTATTATTATTAATAATAATTGAAGCATATGGTGTCTGTTAAGTTCGAGCCCTTTGTTTGGATCTACTCCACATCAGGCTTTGCAGGCAACCTGGTGCCCAGCAATTGGATGAATTGCTTTGGCCTATTTAAGGGCTTTGGAGACTCTCACCTGAGCCCTACTATTGATTGATTGATAGATTGATTGATTGATGGATGGATGGACGGAGACTGACCTTGCTTTTGGGATTGAGCTGGACTTTGCTGCTCTGCTTCATGGCTGCTATGAACTCTGAAGTCCTTTCTGCAACCTGCCCCAGTACTAGGATCTTCTGTTCCGTTGTTGTCTGACTTCCGTGTCACTCCTGTGAGTTTTCTGCCTGTTACCTGACTGCCAGCCATACTATGTCTGCCCGTCAGTAACTCTGCTGCCTGACAGCGGTCTCCAGCAATCTTATGTCCGCCCGTCAGTTACTCTGCTGCCTGTCAGCCTGCAGCCATCAGCTATCCTGTGTCCGCTGTCAGTTACTCTGCTGCCAGTCAGCCTGCGGTCATCAGTCATCCTGTGTACGCTCGTCAGTAACTCTACTGCCTGTCAGTCTGCGGTCATCAGCTATCCTATGTCCGCCCGTCAGTTACTCTGCTGCCTGTCAGCCTGAGGTCTCCAGTCATCCTGCCACCTGTCTGCCAGCGGTCATCTGTCATCCCGATACCTGACTACGCTTGTCAGTAATCTTGTTACCTGTCTGCCAGCAGCTTCCAGCAACTGTGTCAGAGTCGTCTGTATCCCTACCGCTCCGTCTCAGA
This sequence comes from Anomaloglossus baeobatrachus, assembly GCF_048569485.1. Lineage (NCBI taxonomy): Eukaryota > Metazoa > Chordata > Amphibia > Anura > Aromobatidae > Anomaloglossus > Anomaloglossus baeobatrachus. The sequence goes on along the minus strand of NC_134364.1, from coordinate 46,698,397 downwards.
TTTTCAGTCTGCTTTGTCCTGAATTTCAATTAACATCAGTTATCTGTTTATTAATTCCTGATCTCTTTATTAAACTCTTAATTTGGTTTTTACATCTCTGTACGGTAAAGGCTTTTGTGTCGGTGCCCATGTGCCCACCTGGGCCAGCGTGCTCAGTGGATCCACCACCACTACATGGGCTCTCCTCACATAACAGTGCCTAGGCAAAGCAACCAGGCTCGGACTGGCCCACAGGAGAGCGGGAGAATCCTCCGGTGGGCCTCTTTGCAGTAGTGTGTCATTTACTTTCCTAACATGATCAGCAGTTGATACAATACACTTTTTTACTATGTACAGACAAGAGAAGCATCTCATCATTCATTTTACAAACTACCCAGTCTATCTAATATATAAAGCTGAGTGTGTGTGTGTGTGTGTGTGTATGTCCGGGATTGGCATCTGCACCGTCGCAGCTACAGCCACAAAATTTTGCACACTCACACTTCTGGACCCCGTGAGCATCATAGGCTATGTTTTGAGGGGAAATTTTAACCCCGCTCTTTACAGTTATTCACCAAAAAACCTGCCTCCATTAAAGCGAATGGAGCTGGGAGCCACAGTGCAGCCAGAACTTCAGAAGAATGCGCAGCCACGCCCTTATATGGAATGTTGGCATGTCACAATGCAGCCAGGGAAAGAGGCAGACACAGATAGGGAAAGAGGCAGACACAGACAGGGTAAGAAACAGACATAGACAGGGTGAAGAGGCAGACACAAAGAGACAGACACAGACAAAGAGACAGACTGACAGGGAAAGAGACAGACAGGGAAAGAGAGGGAAAGAGAGAGACAGGTTAAGAGACAGACACAGACAGATAAAGAAACAGACACAGACAAAGAGACAGACAGACACAGGGAAACAGACAGACAAGGAAAGAGAGGGAAAGAGACATTCAGAGAAAGAGAAGAAAAGAGACAGACAGGGAAAGAGACAGACAGGGAAAGTGACAGAGATAGATAGACAAGGAAAAAGATAGATAGATAGACAGACAGACAGGGAAAGAGATTGAGACAGACGGAGAAAGAGACAGTCAGAGACAGACAGGGAAAGAGACAGACAGACAAAGAGAGAGAGAGACAGAGAGATATATACAGAGGGGGAGACAGCCATCTCCTATATAAGAAAGTCCTTAGTTACCCCTCTCCACCCATAGCAGTTTTTAATTGCAATGAGATGACACACAGTTAGGGTCACAGAGCTAGGGACCCCAATATAGAGATATGCCTTGACGAGGCCTTGGGGCTCAGTTACATTGATCAATGCGATTGCTAAATATCTCCTTTTTCCTAATATTCATGGCAGGTATGCAATTCATTATTCACATGTTCAAATTAGCAAGTAGCATTTTTCATTGTATATTCCAATATTTTTCCATATGCTTGAGGCATTATACGATTATCTAAGTTTGATGTGCAGCCTTATCCTTTGTATAGTATGTATTTTTTGGCTTGCACTCATAATATATATATTAGTGCTCACTTCAGTTATCCTATTCAGTTATATGTAGTTTTTTTCTGAATGTGAACACAGCTCCGCCCCTTTCGGCCATGTTTTTTCCATCTCCTATATAAGAAAGTCCTTAGTTACCCCTCTCCACCCATAGCAGTTTTTAATTGCAATGAGATGACACACAGTTAGGGTCACAGAGCTAGGGACCCCAATATAGAGATATGCCTTGACGAGGCCTTGGGGCTCAGTTACATTGATCAATGCGATTGCTAAATATCTCCTTTTTCCTAATATTCATGGCAGGTATGCAATTCATTATTCACATGTTCAAATTAGCAAGTAGCATTTTTCATTGTATATTCCAATATTTTTCCATATGCTTGAGGCATTATACGATTATCTAAGTTTGATGTGCAGCCTTATCCTTTGTACAGACAAAGAGACAGACTGACAGGGAAAGAGACAGACAGGGAAAGAGAGGGAAAGAGAGAGACAGGTTAAGAGACAGACACAGACAGATAAAGAAACAGACACAGACAAAGAGACAGACAGACACAGGGAAACAGACAGACAAGGAAAGAGAGGGAAAGAGACATTCAGAGAAAGAGAAGAAAAGAGACAGACAGGGAAAGAGACAGACAGGGAAAGTGACAGAGATAGATAGACAAGGAAAAAGATAGATAGATAGACAGACAGACAGGGAAAGAGATTGAGACAGACGGAGAAAGAGACAGTCAGAGACAGACAGGGAAAGAGACAGACAGACAAAGAGAGAGAGAGACAGAGAGATATATACAGAGGGGGAGACAGCCAGAGAATGGAAGAGAAAAAGAGAGACAGTTACTATTTTGTTAACAATAGTTATTAACCCGGGCGAAGCCGGGTAGTACAGCTAGTTATTACATAGAATCATAGGTAAATTTGTGAATGTAATATTTGCATGAAGTTGATCAGTGGCCTTCAGCGTCATTGTTACTGGTGGGCCCTGCTGCCCAAGTCTGACACTGAAAGCAACTATTGGTTTGTAATACAAATTCATAGGACTGCTGTCTGCCCCAGTATAGGCATTGCTGTTGAGTTTACATAATATAAGGGGAATTATGGTTAATATGTATGACCAGCTCTAACAGTAGAAAATGATCTGTCATTTCATTAGATGAGGTTGAGTAATCAAATTTTCACACAATAATTAAAGACCAGAGTGTATGCCAACATTTACTCTACAAAAATGCGGATAATTATGTTCTTATACAGAATACAGACGTTTCCTAGCATTTCATAAATGTATTGTTCTTCAGGACAGGTCATATGTAAATCAAGTGTGGGTGAGCTGCAGCTAGAGAGCCACAGAATGGAGACCACTGTTTTATAGGAACAGCTCTAGGGAATGTTTCTAGATTTTTGTTGTCAAGTATTAAAAGATGGTAACAGGAAGGTTGTTCCAAAAATGCCTCAAGCGAGGAGAGGCCAAAGGTGCTGTACACCTTAGACAGCTGTTAGTGGAAAGCTAAATTGCCCAATAACTCCTCCTCCTTGGCTGAGCTTGCATGTGTTTCAATGGGAATGTTATGGGTCAGCTGATAAGGTGAATTCTCTAAGTTGTAGGTCTGAATGAGCAGGTAGTTGGATCAGCCTGACGACACATGGAATAGTGTAGCTATTCCATGTGTCGTCTAGATATGCAGGTTGGCACTTGGATCTTGATATCCTGGATAGAAATGGAGGCAGATATGCTGGGCTACACATAAAACTGTAGATCTGGATATGTTTGACAGCACACTGGAAGTGCAGTGTCAAGTATGCAGATAGGTACTTTGGAACAGCATAACTGTGCTCGGACAGGCAAGTTGGAACAGCAAAGCCAAGCGTGTGGACAGGTCCCTTGGAACAACAGAGCCTAGAGTGCAGACAGGCCCTTGGAACAACAGAGCCTAGAGTGCAGACAGTCACCTTGGAACAACAGAGCCTAGAGTGCAGACAGTCACCTTGGAACAACAGAGCCTAGTGTGCAGACAGGCACCTTGGAACAACAGAGCCTAGTGTGCAGACAGGCACCTTGGAAGAACAGAGCCTAGTGTGCAAACAGGCACCTTGGAACAACAGAGCCTAGTGTGCAAACAGGCACCTTGGAAGAACAGAGTCTAGTGTGCAAACAGACACCTTAGAAGAACAGACCCTAGTGTGCAAACAGGCACCTTGGAACAACAGAGCCTGTTGTGCAAACAGGCACCTTAGAAGAACAGAGCCTAGTGTGCAAACAGGCACCTTGGAAGAACAGAGCCTAGTGTGCAAACAGACACCTTAGAAAAACAGAGCCTAGTCTGCAAACAGGCACCTTAGAAGAACAGAGCCTAGTGTGCAAACAGGCACCTTGGAAGAACAGAGCCTAGTGTGCAGACAGGCACCTTAGAAGAACAGAGCCTAGTGTGCAGACAGACACCTTAGAACAACAGAGCCTGGTGTGCAGACAGGCACCTTAGAAGAACAGAGCCTATTGTGCAGACAGACACCTTGGAAGAACAGAGCCTAGTGTGTAAGCAGACACCTTAGAAGAACAGAGCCTAGTGTGCAGACAGGCACCTTGGAACAACAGAGCCTAGTGTGCAGACAGGCACCTTGTAACAGCACAGTCAAGTGTGCAGTCCAGCAGAGATGAGTTAGTGAGGAGGCGCATTTTGAGACCAGTAGCAGAACTCAGTGATGAGAAGGGCTCTGTTTGTCTTGTGGCACACTGAGATAAGACATGTGATAGTCAGTGTGAACACCAAACTATCTGAATACTTAAAGAGGACCAACCACCAGGATTTTCCTATATAAACTAAATCCAGTGCTATACTGGCGCTATGATGCTGATTCTATACATACCTTTAGTTGTGAGATCGGATGTATAGTTTCTGAATTATAGGCAAGTAAAGTTTGTGTAATGCACTGTTACTTGATTGATAGGTGCTACAGAATACCTAATAGGTGGGTCGGGTTTTGCTAGTTATTCCCGCCCCTGTCTGCCTGCCTGTCCTTCCTACCCCCTGTCCTTCTTCCCTCCTCCTTCCCCCTGTAATAACAGAGACAAGGGGAGGAAGAACAGGCAGGCGTGAGAATAACTAGCAAAACCCGACCCGCCTATTAGATATTCCTTTGCACCTCTCATCAAGTAACAGTGCATTGCACAAACTTTACTTGCCTATATTTCAGAAAATATACATCCGATCTCACCACTAAAGGTATGTATAGAATCAGCATGAGAGCACCAGTATAGCACTGGCTTTAGATTATATAGGCAAATCCTGGTGGTTGGTCCTCTTTAAGAGCTGGCATGAAAAGTCCAAAGGAGTGAAATCATGGGTGCGCACCATAGCAGTGGGACTCAAATCCCGGGGAGGGAAGAATTGGATTTAATGAGTAATAATGAAGTGCTCAGTAAGATGCTATTAGAATTCTCTGTTGGAGGGTCATCGCCTGGGGAAGCAAAATATCTATCAGGGAGAGTTGTGAGACCCCATACACATTAGATGGTTATCCTGTCCCAACAAAAAATGGCAAGTTTGCCTGACTGTGTATGAGGCCTTTAATCCTCATGGACAAGGCCCATATCACAGCTCGGATACAGGCTCAGATTCTTCATATGCCCCCTGAGACACTAATTTGCCTTCATATGCCACCCTCAATTGGACACTGCATTACAAAATGATTTCTCATTAAAGTATTGCTTTTAGGGAAGAATAACTAGGTCATAAGGGGGCTTTACACGCAACGACTTATCTAACGATATGTCGTCGGGGTCACGGAATTCGTGACGCACATCCGGCGTCGTTAGCGACGTCGTTGCATGTAACAACTCTGAGCGAGTGTTAATGATCAAAAATTCTCACCTAATCGTTGATCGTTGACTCATCGCTCATTTTCAAAATCTCGTTGGTCGTTGCGGACGTAGGTTGTTATGCGTTCCTGAGGCAGCACACATCGCTACGTGTGACACCCCTGGAACGACGAACAACAGCTTACCTTCGTCCTCCGGCAACGAGGTGGGCGTGTCGATAATGCGGCTGCTCTCCGCCCATCCGCTTCTATTGGACGGCTGCCGTGTGACGTCGCTGTGACGCCGCTCGAACCGCCCCCTTAGAAAGGAGGCTATTCGCCGGCCACAGCGACGTTGCTGGGAAGGTAAGTCCGTGTGACGGGGCCTAGCGATTTGCCCGTGACGCACAAACGACGGGGGCGGGTGCTTTCACGAGTGACATCGCTAGCGATGTCGTTACGTGTAAAGCAGCCTATATGGTGCTTTATGAAGTCAGCACATGCTAACCATAAAAACACGCTTTAAGCATGTGGTTTGATTTTGGGGATAAATCTAAGATACATTTTACTGGGAACAGATATAGTATATATTAGTTAGTAAGGCGATGACCTGTCCGGAGATGATAAAATGATCAGAGGAGGCATGAAATGGAAACAGATGTGACATTTTGTTTTTGTAAAATATGTATAATCCTCTGCTTATCCCTCCTTTCCTGAGCCCATTGATGTTCTGATCTATCTTCTCCCTTACATTATCTGTAGCGGAGGAGTCTATGTAGCAGCTGTGCTGATGTAAACCTTCTCTGATAACAGCACTACCATCGGCATCACTTACAGGGCAGAATCAGATAGAGTTACATTGCCATTATGCTTGTCTAATGTGCAACATTTGGAAATCTGTACTGATCGCCGATTCTGCTATTCCCATCTTGCCTGACACGTCTGTTTCCCCCCCCCAAACCTTCTGGACTACCAACTGTTATGGGATGCTAACTTCTTCTTGAGTGAGATGTTTGCTTGGGACCAAATGTTTCAAATAATATAACTTCTGGTGTATAGTTTGCTTTTTCTCCGTCGCACACAGCTTGAAAGTGGCCATATTGTCACGCTCCCCGGGCCCTCGGCTCCCCTTCCCGGGTCTCCTGTCCCGCTCCCCGGCTCACCTGCCACGCTCCCCGCGTCCCAGTCTCTTGTGCCCGTCCTTCCTAGGCTCCCTGGCCGCCGATCCCGGCGCCCGACGGCCTCCCAGGCCCTGGCCGGCTCCCCTGCGTCCTCCTCTCAGCCTCCTTCCCTGGCTTCTGGCACCCGGGCCGCGCGCATGCGCATTAGGGCGCGCGCGCGGTCACTGACCCTTTCTTAAAGGGCCAGCGCCCATTAACAGGAAATGAGGTTAGACAGGTACGGGGTATAAAGGGGGTTCTTGTCCAAGGGGGCGGGGCCTGATCTTCGTGTTTTCTGAGCTAGGAGTCAGGTCTCCTTGTGTTTTCCTGCCATACTTACGTATCTCTCTTCTAGAGCTGATCCCGCCTCGCCATCCAGTCCTGCTGAATCCCGAGCCCCGCACGCTGTCCGTCTGCCATCTGACAGTCCGTACCATCTCGGATCCCTGCGGTGACCCGTCATCTCGCTCCAAAGGTTCCGGACCCCGCCTGACATCATCTTGGCTTCCGAACCTGAGCTACGTCACCCGGACTGCCATCTGTGACTCCGTGGTCCCAGGGACTCCTCCGCTACCTTCACTTGCACGGACTGTTCTGCTGCCCATCAGTGCTTCAGCTACCGGACTCCCTACCACCATCTTAGAGTTCGGCCCAGTGGATCCACCTCCTGGGTCTGCCCGACCGCCCGGCCCTGACAGTAAGATCAGGCCATGGATCCCGCTGCAGCACTATTGGCCCTGCAAGAGGAACTCCAACGCCAGCGTGAAGTCCAGACCCGCATGCTGCAATTTATGACCTCCGTGGACACCCGCCTGTACACGTTACAAGCATCAATGACGCCTGCGGCAACCAGGTCCCCCACTAGGCAATCCACGGCTCCCGCACCAGTGGCAGCCGCGTCGGATGCCTCCCGACTCCGTTTGGCGTCACCACCTCGTTATGCTGGAGATCCCAAGACCTGCAGGGGCTTCATAAACCAATGTTCCCTTCATTTCACGCAGCTGCCACATCTGTTCGCCTCCGACCAAGCCAAGGTCGCCTTTATAATGTCTCACCTGGAGGGCGAGGCACTGGCGTGGATGAACCCCTTGTGGGAGAAGGAGGACCCCATGACCAAGGATCTTCAAGAGTTCCTGCAGGCCTTTCGCAGTACCTTTGACGAGCCGGGACGCGCCTCTGCGTCTGCTTCATCACTTCTCCGCCTACGTCAAGGAACACTGACGGTGGGCCAATACGCCATCCGTTTCCGCACTTTGGCTTCTGAACTCGGGTGGAATAATGAGGCCCTGACAGCCGCCTTCTGGGAAGGACTTTCGAGTCGCATCAAAGATGAGTTGGCGGGTCGTGACGTGCCCTCCACCCTAGATGCCCTGATTGCCCTAGCCACTCGAGTGGACATTCGTTTTCAGGAGCGCTCCAAAGAGCTGGTTCGTGAGCGACGTGCGGTACGGCACTCCTCCCCGCCACAGAAATCCTCTGTGCCACAG